>NC_088233.1:30372576-30437576 GCF_036934945.1 Oncorhynchus masou masou
CCACTCCATTAATGTCATAGTTCCTCCCCTACGTGTCCTGGGATAATCCACCCTCGCCGCCGACCATGGCCTAGTAGTCCTCACCCAGAACCCCACTGGACTGAGGGGCAGCTCGGGACAGAGGGGCAGCTCGGGACAGAGGGGCAGCTTGGAACAGAGGAAGCCCAACACTGAGAGGAAGCCCAGCACTGAAAGGAAGCCCAGCACTGAGAGGAAGCCCAACCAGGCAGTTGAATCCGGCAGATCCTGGCTGGCTGGCAGTTCTGGCAGATCCTGGCTGACTGGCGGATCTGGAAGAGTCTGGTCGACTGGCATATCTGGAAGAGTCTGGTTGACTGGCAGATCTGGAAGGGTCTGGTTGACTGGCAGATCTGGAAGAGTCTGGTTGACTGGCAGATCTGGAAGAGTTTGGTTGACTGGCAGATCTGGAAGAGTCTGGTTGACTAGCAGATCTGGAAGATTCTGGTTGACTGGCAGATCTGGAAGAGTCTGGTTGACTGGCAGATCTGGAAGAGTCTGGCTGACTGGCAGATCTGGAAGAGTCTGGCTGACTGGCAGATCTGGAAGAGTCTGGCTGACTGGCAGATCTGGAAGAGTCTGGCTGACTGACAGATCTGGAAGCGTCTGGCTGACTGGCAGATCTGGAAGAGTCTGGCTGACTGGCAGATCTGGAAGAGTCTGGCTGACTGGCAGATCTGGAAGAGTCTGGTAGACTGGCAGATCTGGAAGAGTCTGGCTGACTGGCAGATCTGGAAGAGTCTGGCTGACTGGCGGATCCTGGCAGACTGACGGCTCTGGCTGCTTCATGCTGACTGACAGCTCTGGCTGCTCCATGCTGACTGGCGGCTCTGGCTGCTCCATGCAGATTGACAGCTCTGGCGGCTTCTTGCAGACTGGCATCTCCTTGCAGACTGGCAGCTCCTTGCAGACTGGCAGCTCCTTGCAGACTGGCAACTCCATGCAGACTGGCAGCTCCATGCAGACTGGTAGCTCCACGCAGACTGGCAGCTCCTTGCAGACTGGCAGCTCCTTGCAGACTGGCAGCACCTTGCAGACTGGCAGCTCCATGCAGACTGGCAGCTCCTTGCAGACTGGCAGCTCCTTGCAGACTGGCAGCTCCATGCAGACTGGCAGCTCCATGCAGACTGGCAGCTCTGGCTGCTCCATGCAGACTGGCAGCTCTGGCTGCTCCATGCAGACTGGCAGCTCTGGCTGCTCCATGCAGACTGGCAGCTCAGGCTGCTCCGAACAGGCAGGATGCTCCGGCAGCGCTGTAGAGGAGGAAGGCTCTAGAAGCGCTGAACAGGCGGGAGACTCCGACAGCGCAGGAGAGGAGAAAGGCTCTGATAGCGCTGAACAGACAGGAGACTCCAGCAGCGCTGTAGAGGAGGAAGGCTCTAGAAGCGCTGAACAGGCGGGAGGCTCCGGCAGCGCAGGAGAGGAGAAAGGCTCCGACAGCGCAGGAGAGGCGAGGCGCACTGTAGGCCTGATGCGTGGTGCTGGCACTGGTGGTATTGGGCCGAGGACATGCACAGGAAGCCTGGTGCGGGGAGCTGCTACCGGAGGGCTGGGGTGTGGAGGTGGTACTGGATAGACCGGACCGTGCAGGCGCACTGGAGCTCTTGAGCACCGAGCCTGCCCAACCTTACCCGGTTGAATACTCTCGGTTGCCCTGCCAGTGCGGCGAGGTGGAATAGCCCGCACTGGGCTATGTAGGCGAACCGGAGACACTGAGCGCAAGGCTGGTGCCATGTAAGCCGGCCCAAGGAGACGCACTGGGGACCAGATGCATAGAGCCGGCTTCATGGCATTTGGCTCGACGCTCAATCTAGCCCGGCCGATACGCGGAGCTGAAATATACCGCACCGGGCTATGCACCCGCACTGGGGACACCGTGCGCACCACTGCATAACACGGTGCCTGCCCGGTCTCTCTAGCCCCCCGGTAAGCACAGGGAGTTTGCGCAGGTCTCCTACCTGGCGTAGCCATACTCCCTGTAAGCTCCCCGCCAATAAATTTTTGGGGCTGATTCCCGGGCTTCCCTCTGCGCCGTTGTGATTTCCTCTCCAACTCCATTCTCCTATAGCCCTCTTCGCACTGCTCCAGCGAATCCCAGGCGGGCTCCGGCACTCTCTCTGGGTCGACCGCCCACCTGTCTATTTCCTCCCACATCGTATACTCCATACTTCTGCTGTCCATAACGTCCTCCCTTCGCTGCTCCTGCTGTCGCTGCCTGTTACCACGCCGCTCGGTCCGTGTGTGGTGGGTGATTCTGTAACGGCGTTCTTCGTTTGTTGGAAGAGAGTCGGACCGAAATGCAGCGTGGTGGTTGCTCATGTCTTTAATGAATGAATCGCGGTACATGAAATAACTGATACAAAATACAAAAACAACAAAACGGAACGTGAAACCTAATTACAGCCTATCTGGTGAAACTACACAGAGACAGGAACAATCACCCACGAAATACACAGTGAAACCCAGGCTACCTAAATACGGTTTCCCATCAGAGACAACAAGAATCACCTGACTCTGATTGAGAACCGCCTCAGGCAGCCAAACCTAAACTAAACACACCCCTAATCAACCACAATCCCAATGCCTACAAAAACCCCAATATGACAACACAATAACATAAACTCATGTCACACCCTGGCCTGACCAACTAATTAACTAAAACACAAAATACTAAGACCAAGGCGTGACAAGTTTTTGATTTGTTAAAAAAGTTTGAAATATCCAATAAATGTCGTTCCATTTCATGATTGTGTCCCACTTGTTGTTGATTCCTCACAAAAAAATACAGTTTTATATCTTTATGTTTGAAGCCTGAAATGTGGCAAAAGGTCACAAAGTTCAAGGGGGCCGAATACTTTCACAAGGCACTGCATTAGCATTGAGGTGAGAAGAAGTGCAGAAGAGAGGAGGAGAGTTTACTACTGTCAGAAGACTGTCAGAATGTCCTCATACCAAACTCATGTTAAACATTTTGTCTCTGTCTCTATGAAATACTCCTCACATACCGACGGGATATATATTATCATCCACATTGTATGTAGTATTTATGCTCTGTAAGAGATAAAGACAACACTGTAAATCATAAAGAGATAAAAATGTGTATACTGTATGAGGCTTATCCATTTATCAACTCCTGGCTCATGATAATCAGTATAATGTGAACTATCCACCTCTTATATTTGAGCTCCACAGATCACATCGAAAAGCTTTCTCCTACACTTCTGTAGCTTTGAAATAGACCACTTGTTAGTAAACCAATGTAAACCTTGTCAATCAACTGTTTGTCTACTATTCTTGAAGACCTACTGTTTTTTTAAGAAATACTTAGAGGTGCCCTAACTGTGCCAGTCGTCATAATTCAAAACGCAGATCATAAGATCCTTTGGCAAACTGACAAGGCTATGAAGACAAACCATGCCCCTTAGAGAAAAACATTGCGTAAAACACCAATACCCAATTAAATATTTACCCAACAACATGTCTAATGCAACACATTTGGCTATTCATTGTAAACTTTTTTTAACAGATTAACTATTTGTATGATGTATGGTCATGTTCTACACACATTTAACATATGTGTATTTTACTTATTTGTTCGTAATATATCAAATAAACGAAACCATTCTTACTTCGCAAAGTACCTGTTCTCAACGTTGTCTTGTCGCTGCTGGAGCGGGATTCCTCCCGTGCGTAATGATGACCAGAGCTGTACTCACACACAGACCTTAACAACACATTCCCGAAACCTCACATTACACCTGGCAAGGGCTAGCTAGCATTTATCACAGCAGCGATACAAGTTGCTCAAACGAAATCGCCCCAATATTTCCCTGTGCTTCCTTTATTCACTTCTGAGCAGTTTGAGTCCCCGCCGTCCGCGAATAACTAACTATGCACTCCACTTGCACGTGTTAAATGGATGGAGAGGGATGAGTTGGAAATGTGGCATCTTGCCTCCAGGGAGGGAAGTAGCGATGGCAAACCCCCACTCATTGCCCCTCTAAAAAGAAGAAAGATATGCAGTTTATAAACTGCATAACACTGCTGAAAAACCTCCACCCAAATAGGTTGACAACAATATTGATTTGTATATATTGTAGTGTTGTATATTGTAGTGTTAACACAGCAACTAGAAACCTTGTCAAGAGGTTTGGACCTCTTGGCATAATGGTTAAGGTGTTGGCTTGACAAACTCTGGACATGGGTTCCAGTCCAGGCCATCAGCTACTCCCTGAACATCCTACAGTATTTAAACCTACTTAAAACCTAATAGCCTCAGTAACAGTATGTTGTTTGAATCCATTTTAAACAGTCATCTCTCCCTCAACCGGTTTGCAGCAGAGTAAGACCTTGATGTAGGAATGAATGATATTGTAGTATTCTTGTGCCACTGTGTTCTCTGCAAACCAGCACCCTTAGCTAATGGTATACATTTTATTGAATTCTCTGTACATCTTGTATTGAACTACCATTTAACATTTGTAACAAGCCTTCTACAAATAAGAAGTAGCTACCCAAGATAACAACTGTATCACATATCACACGAAGCACTGTTGTGTTCCTCTGTGAGACAGTTTGGTCTATGTGTCTCAGGGCCAAGGGAGGTCAAGTGATTTATTTACAGCAAGGTGTTTAGTGCTCAGCCCTCAGCAGTTGACTTGAATGAATTTAATCAAATGGATTCAACAAATAAGCTATTTATCAATGAGCTGTACTTGGATGTCCCACAAGAAGTGTCTCGAAAAATGCTTCGTTCATAGTCAAGCGGCAAGGTGGTATTTATCACATATGATTTGGAGAAATCCACCTGAACGCTCCTGGTAATAACTAGTGGGAAACTATCGTCCCTGAGCTCCGTCTTCTCTCACATCAAATCAAATGTATTTATATAGCCCTTCGTACATCAGCTGATATCTCAAAGTGCTGTACAGAAACCCAGCCTAAAACCCCAACCAGCAAGCAATGCAGGTGTAGAAGCACGGTGGCTAGGAAAAACTCCCTGGAAAGGCCAAAACCTAGGAAGAAACCTAGAGAGGAACCAGGCTATGTGGGGTGGCCAGTCCTCTTCTGGCTGTGCCGGGTGGAGATTATAACAGAACATTGCCAAGATGTTCAAATGTTCATAAATGACCAGCATGGTCCAATAATAATCTGGCAGAACAGTTGAAACTGGAGCAACAGCACGGCCAGGTGGACTGGGGACAGCAAGGAGTCATCATGTCAGGTATTCCTGAGGCATGGTCTTAGGGCTCAGGTCCTCCGAGAGAGAGAAAGAAAGAGAGAAAGAGAGAATTAGAGAGAGCACACTTAAAGTCACACAGGACACCGAATAGGACAGGAGAAATACTCCAGATATAACAAACTGACCCTAGCCCCACGACACATAAACTACTGCAGCATAAATACTGGAGGCTGAGATAGGAGGGGTCAGGAGACATTGTGGTCCCATCCGAGGACACCCCCGGACAGGGCCAAACAGGAAGGATATAACCCCACCCACTTTGCCAAAGCACAGCCCCCACACCACTAGAGGGATATCTTCAACCACCAACTTACCATCCTGAGACAAGGCTGAGGAAAGCCCACAAAGATCTCCGCCACGGCACAACCCAAGGGGTGGGGGATGGGGGCGCCAACCCAGACAGGATGATCACATGTCACATGTCTATCTCTGATGTCACCTACTGAGGAAATTACCTTGACAACAACATTTTCGGTAGTTAAATTGAACAGCAAAACATTATTTATAAAAAGCTATCTATTAATATATTTGTTAAACACTATCATTGGTTTACAAGCATGACAGCTGTACTTTTAGTGTATTGTTGACGCAGCTTATTTGCCATTATCCAATTGTTTCTCAGAGAGTTCAAAGCACCTGAATGCATCCAACTGGCATTTACAACATCATAACTTGTAATTACCGCCTACCGCGTGTTTAATTAAAATATATTATGGACTCTTACCACGCTGCGCATTGGTCCGATCCTTCCTACTCCTCAGAAGAGGAGGAGGAAAACCGTTACAGATTCAACCAGTGTGTGCCCAGTGGGAACCCACTTCTCCAGAGAGGTGACCACATTATCTTTCTATAATACATCCCAGTATTACACTCATAATATGTGGAACAACCTTCATACATTAATCAGAATAAAATGTCCGTATGATTCAACTCAAAATAAAGAACTCATATATTCTCAAAACAACATATAATGACAAACTAAAAATGGCCTGCACCAAATTTGGCACCTCTACGAGTATGAATGGGCACCATTTTGGCACATGACCTAGATTCAGAAAGTGCATGTCGGTAGCGTGGCAAACAATTCATGAATGAAGCATTGAGCTGACAATTAATATTTCTAAAGTGAGTAATTTATTACTTTTAATAACTGCAAAACACATAATAATTAGTGGGCCATGTGAACTAAGTACTGACTAAAGTTTCATAAATGTGTGAGAGCGATTATTGACACGACTGTATAACATAACAAACAGAAGCAAGGTAAATGAAGCTGCGCATATCTCCAACCACATAGCGTCTAATCAAGTTAGAAAATGACAAGACGGGCACTGGACTACAACCCACTAGGGAAGAGAAAGCAGGAAAGCGGCAGGGTAGCCTAGTGGTTAGAGCGTTGGTCTAGTAACCGGAAGGTTGCAAGTTCAAACCCCCGAGCTGACAAGGTACAAATCTGTCATTCTGCCCCTGAACAGGCAGTTAACCCACTGTTCCTATGCTGTCATTGAAAATAATAATTTCTTCATAACTGCCTTGCCTAGATAAATAAAGGTAAAATATAAAAAAGGTTCAAAACCAACTGGAGACACCACTCTACAGTAACTGGGTAAAGCATGGTTATCTTGGCACGAGGAAAAACTCTCGCATGAATGAAAGTAGGTGGAGAGCCATGGTGGATGCCCTAGTAGTATAATGCAACCAAGGGGGGCAAGAGGATTAAGTAAGTAATCTACACAACAGCCCTATTTGGATGGGATACATTTTAATTATCTGTTTTGTCACATATCAACTCTCCACGTGCCTATTTATTTCTCTTTCGCCAACCAAGACATGTGAAATATCTTCACGCCTAGAAGAGCCTGCCATCATAACGTTCCATTTTGAATGAGAAAAACAAAAGGATTACATGAGCAGTTTGGTAAATCCCGTCCAAATCCTCCACTGGAAGAACAGACATGCTGGGGTAATTCTACAGCATAGGCCTAATAACAAATATGTGGGCATAAATTCGGCAACATGTAGACAATCAAATAAAAGCAATAGCGAAAGGAAAGTGGGAACATGAATTCATGGAATGGCCAGCACCAAGCCACATCGTCTCATCCATTCTAGCATGCTCCTCAGCCACATATTCTACAAAGTGTATTCCTGCAGTCTTCCTTGTCTCACTCAGGGGTGTAGGTTAGAGATAACAGCTGTGTTAGGGAGGAGATCCTCAGTGGCCTGTCTTTGGCCTGTCTGTCTTCCTGGTTCACTGGGTTCTCTTGGGGAGCCGTAACTTGACTTACACACACAAGGTATATATTTTATCAGGCATCAGCAGGTGTGGTGCAGACAAACACACACACAGGCATCTTTTGGGTCTCACAGATACACACACTAAATGTTTTACATTTGGTCGATATAGACTCACAAATACACACACACACACACTATTTTGGCAGGCTTTTGGGAGGTGTGGCGAGGTTAGATTTAAATTGTCATGTGAAGAAGGTTTGTTTTGAAGTAGTGAGGTGTGTGTTATTTGTTTTAGGGTCAGAGACAGGTGTGGTGAGTTAGAGCTGTGTCCCCCCTTCACTGTTGCTGAGATTTCTGAAAGGGTGTGTGTGTGCTGCTGTGTGCATGTGTGTGTTAGGGGAGGATGTGTGTAAGCCCCTGCCCTTCCTCATGTCAACTCATCATATATCAACACAGTTCCCTAGGTTATGGGGATGTGTGTGTGCGTATGTGTGTGTCATTGGTGTTATGCCACTCACATGGCAGTGCTGAAACACACACACACACACACACGCACACACACACACACACACACACACACACACACACACACACACACACACACACACACACACACACACACACACAGACACACAGACACACACACACACACACACACACACACACACACACACACACACACACACACACACACACACACACACACACACACACACACACACACACACACTGAGTAATAGAGAAAAGATCTGGCAAAATAGTGGGGATTTCATTTCAGCATGAAGGCGTTATAAAACAAACCCTAAAAAACATGCTACCTAATTACTGTTAAGTCACATGTAGCCTATACAGTACAACAATACCATAGCAGGTCTCCATCAGTAGGATTAGAACCATTTGTATAGGAAGAACATGTATTCATCACTAACATGCTATGGGCATGGGCTATCTAGTGTGAACTATATCAGTGGCAGAGTTCCATTTTGTTCCTTATCCCCTATTCTTCCATTCCTAGATCCTATCCTTTCAGTTATCACAGATATACAGGATGAATGGTTAGATGGTTAGATGAAAGCAGGTGAGATGATGACACATGACCCAAAATGGAACCAAGTAGGAATGTTCCAGTCAGTAAATGCTTATTACTGTCCTATGGGAACATGGAATACACACACACAGACACAGACACACACACAACTAACACACAGAAAGAGAGAGCGGGCTAAATTAAAAAGTTGTGAAATCTGTGAATAATTTCTGCTTCTATACTAATCGTGTAGTAGATCTGCTGTGTAAGGAAACATCATACAAATAGAGCACTTACCACACACGACACACACACACACACACACGCAAACACAAAAACACACAACACACACCACCCAAGAGAAACACATTATCACTAACACACTAACAATGATATAGTTAATCATGATATTAGTAGACCATACAAGTCAACAGGCTCACAGAGCGCTGCTACAGCTGCAACACAATAATAATCTCTTATCAATGATTAGAATAAAGATTAATAATTAGGTCTCAGCTAGTCAGTGCCAGGGGCTGGTTGAGACTCCCCAGAGCATTCGGGAATGTTGGAGTACTGTAGAACACACACATGGTGTTGTGGTTGTGTTTCAGAATGATGTGGGAGGGTTGAGGAGTCTGGCTAATAAGTGGACGACGTGGACGACGTTCTTCAAAGCCAGACTGGTGTGTTCCATCCCTGGACCCGACAATGTGGACACACTTTGACGAGCGCCGTAAGTCACACACATGCACACAGACAAATAGAACACACGCCACCCACTCTGATTGGCCAATGGAAAAGCAAGTCATTATATTAGATGAAGCTTTGATAAAAGGGAACGTGGGAGTTTATTTAAGAGGGCCTGATAGGGCTACGGCTGTAAAGTGGCATAACATGAAAACTTGAAATGTGATTTTTGTGTGGGTCATGCATTGAATCAATAGAATGGAACATTTACTCACGTTTTAGCGAAAGACAGATGGGTTATCCAGTTATTATTAGGGTTGATGTCTAACCAATGGCTTTCCTGTAATATTGCTTATGGCTGGTCAACGCACACACATTTGTTTTACTATCCTTGTGGGGACCAAAACATGTATTCCCTAACCCAAAAATAAACCTAAACCTAACCCATAACCCAGATTCTAACCCTATACATAAACCTAACCCCTAAGCCTAATTCTAACCCTATACATAAACCTAACCCATAACCCTGATTCTAACCCTATACATAAACCTAACCCCTAAGCCTAATTCTAACCCTATACATAAACCTAACCCATAACCCTGATTCTAACCCTATACATAAACCTAACCCCTAAGCCTAATTCTAACCCTATACATAAACCTAACCCATAACCCTGATTCTAACCCTATACATAAACCTAACCCATTACCCTGATTCTAACCCTATACATAAACCTAACCCCTAACCCTAATTCTAACCCTATACATAAACCTAACCACTAACCCTAATTCTAACCCTATACATAAACCTAACCCCTAACCCTAATTCTAACCCTATACATAAACCTAACCACTAACCCTAATTCTAACCCTATACATAAACCTAACCCCTAAGCATAATTCTAACCCTATACATAAACCTAACCCCTAACCCTAATTCTAACCCTATACATAAACCTAACCCCTAACCCTAATTCTAACCCTATACATAAACCTAACCCCTAAGCCTAATTCTAACCCTATACATAAACCTAACCCATAACCCTAATTCTAACCCTATACATAAACCTAACCCCTAACCCTAATTCTAACCCTATACATAAACCTAACCCCTAAGCCTAATTCTAACCCTATACATAAACCTAACCCCTAAGCCTAATTCTAACCCTATACATAAACCTAACCCATAACCCTAATTCTAACCCTATACATAAACCTAACCCCTAACCCTAATTCTAACCCTATACATAAACCTAACCACTACCCCTAATTCTAACCCTATACATAAACCTAACCCCTAAGCCTAATTCTAACCCTATACATAAACCTAACCCCTAAGCCTAATTCTAACCCTATACATAAACCTAACCCCTAAGCCTAATTCTAACCCTATACATAAACCTAACCCATAACCCTAATTCTAACCCTATACATAAACCTAACCCCTAACCCTAATTCTAACCCTATACATAAACCTAACCACTACCCCTAATTCTAACCCTATACATAAACCTAACCCCTAAGCCTAATTCTAACCCTATACATAAACCTAAACCCTAAGCCTAAAATTGCCCTTTTCCTTGCGGGGATCGGCTAAATGTCCCCACTTCCGGTCCCCATAAGGATAGTAAAATCAACAAAAACAAAACACACACACACACTCCATGAAGAACATGTAATCAGAGAGAGGGGGAGGGGGAGCGAGGGGGAGAAGTTTATTTGTGAATGTGTTTAGTTAGAGATTGGCGAGCGTCTGAGTGTACAATTATTTATTTGTTTCCAGCAGGTCAGGCAGTTGTTTCAACAGTGCTTTGATGGCTGTGTAGGGCAGTTTACACGGCGCTCTGGTTGGTTGGGCTATGCCGACAGTAGCCTGGGGCTACCAGAGAGGAGGGGGGTTGATAGATTCAGCCAACATAACATACATGTCCTTTAACAGGTTGCTTGTTTGTTTGTTTGTTTTTTACATATTCGTTTTTGTATCTCAGCCCTCTTTTCAGACGCTAAGGGACGATTTCCTTGACAGAGAGTAATTAAAAACAAACTCAGCAAGATGACATAGATGTACAACAGAAAATAATCATTCTCCTTATTCCACATTTGGTTGTGTTACAGCCTGAATTCAAAATGGATTAAAATAAAAAAAAATATTGCCTATCTACACATTATACCCCATAATGACAAAGTGAAAATATGTTTCTATAATTCTATAACTAATGTATTGGAAATTAAATACAGAAATATCAAATTTACATAGGTATTCACACCCCTGAGTCAAAACTTTGTAGATGCACCTTTGGCAGTGATTACTTTCTGGGTAAGTTGCTAAGAGCTTTCCACAAATAGATTGTGCAACATTTGCCCATTATTCTTTAAAAATTCTTCAAGCTTCGTCAAATTGTTTGTTGATCATTACTAGACAATCATTTTCAGGTCTTGCCATAGATTTTCAAGTAGATTTAAGTAATAACTGTAATTTGGCCACTTAGGAACAATCACTGTCTTCTTGGTAAGCAACTCCAGTGTAGATTTGGCCTTGTAAATTAGGTTATTGTCCTGCTGGAAGGTAAATTAATCTCCCAGTGTCTGGTGGAAACCAGATTGAACCAGGTTTTCCTCTAGGATTTTGCCTGTGCTTAGCGCCATTCTGTTTGTTTTTTAGCCTGAAAAACACCCCAGTCCTTAACGATTACAAGCATACGCATAACATGATGCAGCCACCACTATATTTGAAAATATGGAGAGTGGTACTCAAAAATGGGTTGTATTGGGATTTACCCCAAACATAATACTTTGTATTCAGGACAAAAAGTTAATTGCTTTGCCACATTTTTTTCAGTATTACTTTATTGTCTTGTTGCAAACAAGATGCATGTTTTGGAATGTTTTTATTCTGTACAGGCTTCCTTGTTTTCAGTCTCTCAATTAAGTTAGTATTGTGGAGTAACTACAATGTTGTTGATCCATCCTCAGTATTCTCCTATCACAGCCACTAAACTCTGTAACTGTTTTAAAGTCACCATTGGCCTCATGTTGAAATCCCTGAGCGGTGTCCTTCCTCTTCGACATGAGGTAGGAGGGACGCCTGTGTCTTTGTAGTGACTGGGTGTATGCACACGCTTTTTCAGTTCTGCCCACACATTTTCTACAGGATTGAAGTCAGGGCTTTGTGATGACCACTACAATACCTTGACTGTGTTGTCCTTAAGCCATTTTGCTTTGGAAGTATTTTTGGGCTCATTGTCCATTTGGAAGACCCATTTGCAACCAAGCTTTAACTTCCTGACTGATGTCTTGAAATGTTGCTTCAATATATCCACATAATTTTCCTCCTCAAGATGCCATCTATTTTGTGAAGTTCAACAGTCCACCCTGCAGCAAAGCACCCCCACAACATGATGCTGCCACCCCTGTGCTTCACAGTTGGGATGGTGTACTTCAACTTGCAAGCCTCCCCCTTTTTCCTCCAAACATAACGATGGTCATTATGGCCAAACAGTTCTATTTTTAATACATCAGACTAAAGGACATTTCTCCAAAAAGTACAATCTTTGTCCCCATGTGCAGTTGCAAACCGTCGTCTGGCTTTTTGATGGCAGTTTTGGTGTAGTGGCTTCATCATTGCTGAGCGGCCTTTCAGGTTATGTTGATATAGGGCTCGTTTTGCTGTGGATATAGATACTTTTGTACCTGTTTCCTCCAGGATCTTCACAAGGTCCTTTGCTGTTGATTTGGGATTGATTTGCACTTTTCGCACCAAAGTATGTTCATCTCTAGGAGACAGAACACGTCTCCTTCCTGAGCGGTATGACAGCTGCATGGTCCCATGGTGTTTATACTTGCGTACTAGTGTTTGTACAGATGAACATGGTACCTTCAGGCATTTGGAACATGCTCCCAAGGATGAACCAGACTTGTGGAGGTCTACAATTGTTTTTCTGAGGTCTTGGCTGATTTCTTTTGATTTTCCCATGATGTCAAGCAAAGAGGCACTGAGTTTGAAGGTCGTCCTTGAAATACATCCACACGTACACCTCCAATTGACTCAACTGATGTCAATTAGCCTATCAGAAGCTTCTAAAGCCATGACGTCATTTTCTGGAATTTTCCATGCTGTTTAAAGGCACAGTCAACATAGTGTATGGAAAATTCTGACCCACTGGATTTGTAATACTGTGAATTATAAATGGAATGTATGGTGCGGCAGGGTAGCCTGGTGGTTAGAGCGGTGGACTAGCAACCGGAAGGATGCAAGTTCAAATCCCCAAGCTAACAAGGTACAAATCTGTCGTTATGCCCCTGAACAGGCAGTTAACCCACTGTCGCTAGGCCGTCATTGAAAATAAGAATTTGTTCTTAACTGACTTGCCTAGTCAAATCAAGGTAAAATAATCTGTCTGTAAACAATTTTTGGACAAATTACTTATGTCATGCACAAAGTTGATGTCCTAACTGACTTGCCAAAACAATAGTTTGTTGACAAGAAATTTGTGAAGTGGTTGAAAAAAGTTTATGTAAACTTCTAACTTCAACTGCATGCAAATGTTGTTCACTGACACCTTAAAAAAAGAAGGTAGGGGCATGGATCAGAAAACCAGTCAGTATCTAGTGTGACCTCCATTTGCCTCATGCTGCGCAACACATCTCCTTCACAAAGAGTTGGTCAGGCTGTTGATTTTGGCCTGTGGAATGTTCTCCCACTGCTCTTTATGGTTGTGCGAAGTTGCTTAATATTGGCCGTGCATAATCATGCTGAACCATGAGGTGATGGTGGTAGATGAATGGCATGTCAATGGGCCTCAGGATTTCGTCACGTTATCTCTGTCCATTCAAATTGCCATTTATTAAAATGCAATTGTGTTTGTTGCTTTATAATGACTAATCATTGCTTTATAAATTACCAGGGAAACCACACGTGTCCTGACTATTATTACAATAACTGTTTCAGGATCAGCTGCCAATATCAGTATCATTATCTCTTTAACATTTCATTCCTCTACTTTTAGGGAGGAAAGGGAGAGGAGTTAGAGGAGGGGAAGAGAGGAATGGAGGAGAAGAGAGGTAGAATTGGAAAAGACAGAGCGGAGGGGAAAAGAGGGATCGAGTGAGAGGAAGAGCACGATTAGGGAGAGGGTGATTGAGGAAGAAAGTAATGGAAGGGTCTGCGAGAGGGAGAAAGGACAGGAGGGAGTGAATGTCCTGGGAAATGGATGAGTATTATCTACAGTAGCCCTGACCTGTTGAAGATGTTAGGAAATAGTTTCAGTAGAATCTTTCTGTCTGAAGAGTCTTGTCATCCAGCTGGCAGTAGTCTGGTGCCAGTCCTCAGGCTTTCCATCCTCCAGAAAACCTCCTGTCCTGTTTCCTAATTTCATAATCAAATCTGATATCATTTAATCACATACTGTAAATGCTTTGCATTTCTTTCTTACATTCTGGACTCTATGGCATTGCTTCTGTTTCAAGTCCTGATGAATGTTATATTCCTGCATATTGACATGAACATCTGTTGAAATTATCTGATTTTTCAATACCTCTCTCTTTCTCTCTCTCATTCTTTTACTAGGAGGAAGATATCACAAGAACGGTGAGCAAAAATCCCAGAACCACATGGGGGGACCTAGTGAATGACCTGCAGAGAGCTGGGAACAAAGTAACAAAGCCTACCATCAGCAAGGGCATTGAAGATGAAATGTGGCTGGGTCTTTCAGCATGACAATGATCCCAAACACACCGCCCGGGCAACGTAGTAGTGGCTTCTTAAGAAGCATTTCAAGGTCCTGGAGTGGCCTAGCCAGTCTCCAGATCTCAACCCCATGCCCAGCAACAGCCCCAAAACATCACTGCTCTTGAGGAGATCTGCATGGAGGAATGGGCCAAAATACAAGCAACAGTGTGTGAAAACCTTGTGAAGACTTACAGAAAACGTTTGACCTCTGTCATTGCCATCAAAGGGTATATAACAAAGTATTGAGATAAACTTTGGTTATTGACCAAATACTTATTTTCCACCATAATCTGCAAATAAATTCATTAAAAATCCTACAATGTGATTTTCTGGATGTTTTTTCGAATTTTGTTTGTCATAGTTGAAGTGTACCTATGATGAAAATTACAGGCCTCTCTCATCTTTTTAAGTGGGAGTACTTGCACAATTGGTGGTTGACTAAATACTTTTTTGCCCCACTGTATGTCGACTTTTCAGATCTTATACTGAAGGTTCCGTCACTCTAAACACAGATCAGATTTCACTAATGTTTCATCTTTATATTTCTCTCTCTCTCAGATCCTCTATCTCTCTACTCTCCCCAATATACTTTCTAAGTGTAGACATTCTGATCTGTATCAGCCCTGCTATGGGGCAGAGTTTTCCCTCTAGATACATTAGTGTGGCTGGTTGTGGAGCGCTGCCTGTGGTCCCTAGACCTCACCATACTAAACTCACTGCGTACTTCTCATAGCTTATCAACCATCTCAAGTTACTTACAGAGAGGGAAGGAGAGGGATAAGGAGATGGACCGGCAAGAAGTAGAGTGGAGAAGAGAGGGAGAGGGGAGAACAGGAGGGGGAGAGGAGAAAGGAGAGGGGAGAAGGAGATTGTGTATCCGTTTCTACATTCCCCAAATTGAATCACTTTTAATCATTGTTTCCTGTGTCGGCACTAATGGTTGTAGATTTTAAATGCAGTTAGTCTAGAAGAGTGGGCGATGGAAGGAGAAAAGAGAGAGAGAGAAGTTGGACAATCAGAGCAATCAGCACTATTGGAAATAAAAGTTTAATGAACTGAAAGAGTATATCAAACTATATCAAACTGTGTATATTACAGGTCTTGCAGGTCTCTATTGTTTTTTTGTCTCATACAGTAGACCTATTACAGTATCAAAGTACAAATACTATTTCAACAAGTACCGTCCAGAACTTTACCCTTTACCACCCAGAGTCTGACTGAGCGACATTGAGGATCCGGAATGTCAATCCCTGAAAGGTCGATCCCTGATTTAGTCGATGCCTTAAGCTTGCAGTCAGTGTGAAGTTATCAGGTGATAGGTTAGAAGTGTTGCACAGCAGCAGGCTCTCTTCAGCTTCAGATCTGAAGATCAAACGGTAGTCTGCAATACTTAGGGTGCCAAAGTAATATTCTTGACCTTCTGTTAGAATACAGCCATATTATTTTTAAGTTGTGTTTAGAAGAGCCAGTAGAATGCTCAGTTTTATGAATAAAGCCTTTGAATTGAAGATCGAAGATCTCTGTCCGCTGGTGGGTCAAACTCGGTCTCTGCTTCTGTGTTAGTTGTAACACATTTAAACTACTGGCTTCATATCTGTTCTCTCTCATTTATTTTACAGCTCAATGTTGCAATGATTGATGATGGCCTTGTGATGTTCAGCTCCATATCTACTCATCTCGGTTTTCTGTGAATTTCTGAGGGTCTGAAGTGTCAGAGCAGAGAGTGCACTGGTAAAGGTGTGCCAAGATGTCACTGATTAAAAATTGGATTATGACAGACCAGGGTCCAATTTTATGTAAAAAGTTGCACTACATGACCTAAAGTAGTACTTTTCTGGGAAGGCATTCTGCTAGATGTTGCTGCGGGGACTTGCTTCCAATCAGCCACAAGAGCATTAGTGAGGTTGGGCACTGAGATTGGGCAATTAGGCCTGGCTCGAAGTCAGCATTCCAATTCATCCCAAAGGTGTTCGATGGGGTTGACCTCAGGGCTCTGCACAGGCCATCAAGTTCTTCCACACCGATGTCGACAAACCACTTCTGGATGGACCTCGCTTTGTACATGGGGACATTGTCATGGTGAAACAGGAAAGCGTCTTCCACAAACTGTTGCCACAAAGTTGGAAGCACGGAATCGTCTAGAATTGCATTGTATGCTGTAACATTAGCCCAAGCCATGAAAAACAGCCCCAGACCACCATTATTCCTCCTCCACCAAACTTTACAGTTGGCACTGCATTCGGCAGGTAGCGTTCTCTTGACATCCGCCAAACAAAGATTTGTCCGTATGACCGCCAGATGGATGTGATTTCACTGCTCCAGAGTCCAATTGCAGTGAGCTTTACACTACTCCAGCCGACACTTGGCATTGAGCATGATGATCTGTTCTGTGAGCTTGTGTGGGCTACCACTTCGCGGCTGAGCCGTTGTTGCTCCTAGACATTTCCACTTCACAATAACAGCACTTACAGTTGACTGTGGCAGCTCAGTAGGGCAGAAATTTGACGAACTGACTTGTTGGAAAGGTGGCATCCTATGACGATGCCACGTTGAAAGTCACTGAGCTCTTCAGTAAGGCCATTCTACTGTCAATGTTTGTCTATGGAGATTGCATGGCAGTGTGCTTGATTTTATACACCTGTCAGCAACGGGTGTGACTGAAATAGCTGAATCCACTGATATGAAGTATAATATCCTATACTTGAGTTTAAGTACATCTGTTCAGGTTTTCACAAAATGTCCCACCACTGTTGCAATTATATTACTGTTTTCTTTGGTGTGTGTGTGATTTCAGTGTTAATATGCTTCTAAACAAACTTTAGAAGCAAATTCTTTGTCTTTAACAACAACTGTAAATATTAACATGTACAGAGTTGCAGTTTTTCCTCCTTTATTACATCATTGTTATTTGACTTGTCTCGTCTAGGATGTTTGTCTGCCTGCTTTCAGTGTGAATATGCTCATAACTAATATCGTCTTTGTATTGTCATACTAACATCCCACTCGTGGCCTGTACCTTGAAGTGGTGAGTGTGCTTTAAACCAAGACATTCAGAAAACCATCTGTGTTTGTCAGTGGTGGTCGGTGACACATTTTTATTTTTATGAGCATATTTTACAGCATATTGGATGACTGTCATTCATATTCTATTCACCCAACTCAATGTAATTGATAGGTTTATGCTATTACATGAGGTTAGGTTGCTACAACCTAACCTATGAATGACAGTTTACAACGTAGGTGCACATGTAGAGACAAATTGGAAAAATCAAGATGACAGATAGTGACACTGTCACGACTCTGACCGAAGGTGGCTCCCCTTCCCATTCGGGTGGAGTTCGGCGGTCGTGGTCTCTGGCCTACTAGCTGCCACTGATTATTTTCTCCCCCTGTGTTTATTGAGTACACCTGTTTTGAGTTGGTTATAATTAGTGAGGCTTTATTAGTCAGCCCGCATGGTTCTTTGTGCGGAATTGATTATTGTAACCCTGGTGTTTGCATTAGATGTACATGTTCGTGTGTTTAGTGCGAGACTGTTGTCGTTTCACTGTGTCTGGGGCATTTGGTTGGAGCACCCGTAAGTGGGTTGACCATAGTTCACCGTGTGTGCATTAAAGTAGCACTTTATTGAACTCTGCTTTCCTGCGCCTGATTTCACCCTCACGACACCCAGGACCTTACAGAATCCCGCACCAAGAAAGAATGGAGTCAGCAGGAGCAGCGGCCAACCCTCTCCTCCATCGGGTCCTACACCATACCACCGTTCTCCATCGGATCGGAACGGCTATGGATCAGGTGATGGAGAGTCCAGACCAGGGTCCCACGGTGTGCATTCCCCCCGAGTATGCCGATTTGGCAATCGCTTTCAGTAAAAAGAAGGCGACTAAATTACCACCGCATCGACCCGGGAAGGGATTGTGCCATAGATCCCAGGTAAACGCTGCGCTTCCCAAGAGTCACGTGTACCCATTGTCCCAAGAGGAGACGTTAGCTATGGAGACGTATATCACGGAGTCTCTGGGACAGGGGTACATTCGGTGCTCCATCTCACCCGTCTCCTCGAGTTTCTTTTTTGTGAAGAAAAAGGAGGGAGGTTTGTGTCCGTGTATTGATTATAGAGGTCTAAATGCCATCACATTGGGGTTCAGCTACCCACTACCTCTCATTGCTACAGCGGTGGAATCATTTCAGAGAGCGCAGTTCTTCACAAAATTGGATCTCAGGAGCGCATATAGTCTGGTGCGTATTCGGAAGAGAGACGAGTGGAAAACCGCAATTAGTACCACATCGGGCTACTATGAGTACTGCGTCATGCCGTATGGGTTAAAGAATGCTCCAGCCATTTTCCAATCCTTTGTAGACGAGATTCTCAGGGACGGGCAGGGAGTGGTTGTTTATATCGATGACATTCTGATCTACTCAGCCACTCACGCCGCGCATGTGTCTCTGGTACGCAAGGTTCTTGGTAGACTGCTGGAGCATGACCTATACGTCAAGGCTGAGAAGTGTGTGTTCTCCAAACTAGCCTTCTCCTTTCTGGGTTATCGCATTTCCACCTCTGGGGTGGAGATGGAGGGTGACCGCATTAAGGCCGTGCGTAATTGGCCGACTCCGACCACGGTAAAAGAGGTGCAGCGGTTTTGGGGTTTTGCCAACTACTACCGGATGTTTATCCTGGGTTTTGGCCAGATAGCGGCTCCCATTACCTCACTGCTGAAGGGGGGCCCAGTGCGGTTGCGGTGGTCAGCAGAGGCGGACGGAGCTTTCAACAGGTTGAAGGCGCTGTTCTCTGATGCACCCATGTTGGCGCATCCGGACCCCTCTCTAGCATTCATAGTGGAGGTGGACGCGTCCGAGGCTGGGGTGGGTGCCGTGCTATCACAGCACTCGGGTACGCCACCAAAACTGCGCCCCTGTACTTTCTTCTCAAGGAAGCTCAGCCCAGCGGAGCGTAACTATGATGTGGGGGACCGGGAGTTGTTAGCGGTGGTCAGGGCTCTGGGGGTATAGACACTGGCTTGAGGGGGCTAAGCACCCCTTTCTCATCTGGACGGACCAACAAAATATGGAGTATATTCGGGCAGCTAGGAGACTGAACCCACGTCAGGCAAGGTGGGCCATGTTTTTCACCCGATTCCGGTTCACGTTATCTTATAGACCTGGCTCCCAGAACGTGAAGGCAGAAGCTCTGTCCCACCTTTACGACACAGAGGATCGGTCCACCGAACCTACTCCCATCCTTTCCGCCTCAAGGCTGATAGCACCAGTGGTATGGGAGGTAGACTCGGACATCGAGTGGGCATGACGGGCTGAACCCGCGCCTCCTCAGTGCCCGTCGGGGCGGAAGTACGTGCCGCTTGGTGTTTGGGACCAACTGATTCGGTGGGCTCACGTCCTACCCTCCTCGGGTCACCCTGGGGTGAGGAGGACAGTGGGGAGCCTTCGAGGGAGGTATTGGTGGCCTACCTTGGCGAGGGACGTTAAGGTTTATGTCTCCTCCTGTTCGGTATGTGCCCAGAGAAAGGCTCCTCGGCACCTTCCTAGAGGGAAGTTACAACCCCTCCCCGTTCCACAACGGCCATGGTCTCATCTCTCCGTAGATTTCCTGACCGATCTGCCCCCGTCTCAGGGGAACACTACGGTTCTGGTGATTGAGGATCGGTTCTCTAAGTCCTGCCGTCTCCTCCCGTTGCCCAGTATCCCTACAGCCCTACAGACTGCGGAGGAATTATTCACCCACGTCTTCCGGCACTACGGGGTGCCGGAGGACATTGTTTCTGATCGGGGCCCCCAGTTCAAGTCCCGAGTATGGAGGGCGTTCATGGAGTGTCTGGGGGTCTCGGTCAGCCTGACCTCTGGTTATCACCCCGAAAGTAATGGGCAGGTGGAGAGAGTAAACCAGGAAGTGGGTAGGTTTCTGCGGTCGTATTGCCAGGACCGGCCAGGGGAGTGGGCGAGATCCCCTGGGCCGTAATGGCCCAGAACTCACTACGCCACTCCTCTACTAATGTGTCCCCCTTTCAGTGTGTGTTGGGGTACCAGCCGGTCCTGGCACCGTGGCATCCGAGCTAGACCGAGGCTCCTGCGGTGGAGGAATGGGTGCAGCGCTCCAAAGAGACCTGGAGGGCCGTCCAGGAATCCCTCCAACAAGCTAGTGGACGTCAGAAAAGGAGTGCTGACAGCCACCGCAGTGAGGCCTCCGTGTTTGTACCGGGGGACAGGGTCTGGCTCTCGACCCAGAACCTGCCCCTCCGCTTGCCCTGCCGGAAGCTTGGGCCGCAGTGTGTAGGGCCCTTCAAAGTCCTGAGGAGAATAATCGAGGTGTGCTATCGATTACAACTCCCTTCCTATTATCGTATTAACCCCTCGTTCCGTGTGTCTCTCCTCAGGCCGATGGTAGCTGGTCTCCTACAGGACGGTGAGGTGCCGGAGGTCCCTCCTCCCTCTTTGGACATCGAGGGGTCCCCGGCGTATACGATACAGGCTATTCTGGACTCAAGACGCCGGGTGAGGGGCCTGCAGTACCTCGTGGACTGGGAGGGGTACGGTCCGGAGGAGAGGTCCTGGGTATCGGTGGGGGACATTTTGGATCCATCAATGTTGGGGGATTTCCATCGCCTCCATCTGGATCGCCCTGCGCCTCGTCCTCTGGGTCGACCTCGAGGCCGGTGTCAGCGCGCTGCGGGAGCCGCGCGTCATGGGGGAGGTACTGTCACGACTCTGACCGAAGGTGGCTCCCCTTCCCGTTCGGGTGGAGCTCGGCGGTCGTCGTCGCCAGCCTACTAGCTGCCACTGATTATTTTCTCCCCCTCCTTATGTGTTTATTGAGTACACCTGTTTTGAGTTGGTTATAATTAGTGAGGCTTTATTAGTCAGCCGGCCCGCATGGTTCTTTGTACGGAATTGATTATTGTAACCCTGGTGTTTGCATTAGATGTACATGTTTGTGTGTTTAGTGCTCTACTGTTTTCGTTTCCCTGTGTCTGTTCGTTTCCCTGTGACCTTACAGACACATTCAATACAGCCTTGCACACACTTGCCTGCATCTATAGCTGATCTAGGATGTAATCATTAGTCCAAACAAGAGTTTCCATTAGACAAATTAAAAAAGGTCTATCACCATTTTGTTCGGTTTGCTTCCGTTTCAGAAAAGTTTTTCAGCAGAATTGGCAGAATGAATACCCCCTGATCAACCGCACACACAGTTCACTTTCATAGCAGCCACATACAAACAGCATCATCACTATCCTTTTGTATAATTCCTTCTCGCATCTATGCGCTCTCATCCTCTCAGCTTTTCCCTTCGCTTGTATACTTCAGTGCACAACACAACAGCTGTCTTTGACCAGGCAAAATAACTTCTCCAAGCCAATACTTCATACCATAACCGCTAACCACTATGCACAGCCTACATCATTCTCACAATATCAGTTAAACTCTTAAAACTCTGGGGGCGCAATTTCATTTTTGGATGAAAAACGTTCCCGTTTTAACCTCTTGAAACTCCCCATCCCGGATCCGGGATTGTGACTAAGCCTCAGGCTCATTAGCATAACGCAACGTTAACGATTTCTGAAAATCGCAAATAAAATTAAAATAATGCGTTTGCTCTCAAGCTTAGCCTTTTCTTAACAACACTGTCATCTCAGATTTTCAAAATATGCTTTTGAACCATAGAAATTGACTAATTTGTGTAAGAGTATGCAAAGCTAGCATAGCATTTTGTGTAGCATGTAGCACGCAACATTTTCACAAAAGCCAGATAACCAAATAAATAAAATCATTTACCTTTGAAGAGCTTCTGATGTTTTCAATGAGGAGACTCCCAGCCACATACCAAATGCGCAGTGTTTCCTGAAAGCGTCTGTGTGTAGGAGAAATCGTTCCGTTTTCTACATTGCGCCTGGCTACCGAAACGAACCGAAAATGCAGTCACCTACAACGTGAAACTTTTTCCGGATTAACTACATAATATCGACCGAAACATGGCAAACGTTGTTTGGAATCAATCCTCAAGGTGTTTTTTCACATATCTCTTCATTGACATGCAGTTCGTGGAAGCTTGCTTTCTCTCTGTGCCCCATGGAAAAATACTGGCAGGTGACTTTGCGCACCAATTTCGGCGCAGGACACCGGGCGGACACGTGGTAAATGTGGTCTCTTATGGTCAATCTTCCAACGATCTGCCTACAAATACGTCACAATGCTGCAGACACCTTGGGGAAACGACAGAAAGGGCAGACTCATTCCTCTTGCGTTCACAGCCATATAAGGAGATCATGAAAGACAGAGCCTCAAAAATCCTTGTCATTTCCTGGATGCCAAGTCATCTTGGTTTTGCCTGAAGCTCACGTTAAAGGGCACGCACAGAGAAGATATTTGTATTTCTGGACACGTCAGAGTGTTTTCTTTCGAACAGTAGCAATTATATGCATAGTCGAGCATCTTTTTGTGACAAAATATCTTGTTTAAAACGGGAACGTTTTTCTTCCAAAAATGAAATAGCGCCACCATAAGTGTAAGAGGTTAAACAAGATATTTTGTCACAAAAAGATGCTCGACTATGCATATAATTGATAGCTTTGGAAAGAAAACACTCTGAATTTTCCAGAACTGCAAAGATATTGTCTGTGGGTGCACTAGAACGGGAGCTACAGGCAAAACCAAGATGAAACGGCAACCAGGAAACCAGCAGGATTTTTGAGGCTCCGTTTTCCATTGTCTCCTTATATGGCTGTGAATGCGAGAGGAATGAGTCTGCCCTTTCTGTCGTTTCCCCAAGGTGTCTGCAGCATTGTGACGTATTTGTAGGCATATCATTGGAAGATTGACCATAAAAGACTACATTTTCCAGGTGTCCGCCCGGTGTCCTCCGTCGAAATTGGTGCTTCTTTTTCAGCTGCTGGTATTTTTCCATGGGATTCTGAGGGGAAAGCAGGCTTCCACGAACTGCATATCAATGAAGAGATATGTGAAAAAACACCTTGAGGATTGATTCTAAACAACGTTTGCCATGTTTCGGTCGATATTATGGAGTTAATTCGGAAAAAGTTTGACGTTTTGGTGACTGAATTTTCGGTTCGTTTTGGTAGCCAAATGTGATGTACAAAACGGAGCGATTTCTCCTACACAAAGATTCTTTCAGGAAAAACTGAACATTTGCTATGTAACTGAGAGTCTCCTCATTGAAAACATCCAAAGCTCTTCAAAGGTAAATGATTTTATTTATTTGGTTATCTGGTGTTTGTGAAAATGTTGCGTGCTAAATGCTACTCAAAATGCTAAGCTATCTTGCAATACTCTTACACAAATTAGTGATTTGCTATGGTTCAAAAGCATATTTTGAAAATCTGAGATGACAGTGTTGTTAAGAAAAGGCTAAGCTTGAGAGCAGGCGCATTATTTTCATTTTATTTGCGATTTTCAGAAATCGTTAATGTTGCGTTATGCTAATGAGCCTGAGGCTTTATTCATGATCCCGGATCCGGGATGGGGAATATCAAGAGTTAACGTCATAGTTAACATAGCTAGTAGAACTAATGCGTTATTAAACCCGCTACAATCACGCAGTAAAGTGTACAACTAGCAGCTTAACAGTTACACCGGCGGGCCCCGCTGGCAATACATTTTTAAAACTGAAAGCTTACATTGATTTGGAAGAGTTCCAGTATTGGGTAGCCTGAACCAGCTAGCTAATATAAACAGCATTCCTCTCTGTTTGAGCCTGGCGTTTGACTAGGCTTTCAGCTAGCTGCATTAGCTAGCTTAGTAAGTGTAAGTGAAAATCATAAAAATAAATATAGCTGGACCTCTCTCTCGCTCTCTTTCTGTTGCTTCTCCTTAATTTTGTAAGAAATTAATTTGTTCAAAAGTATTCACTTATTCTCTTTCTCTCTCTGAGTCAACTACTCACTACATTTTATGCACTGCAACGCTAGCTAGCTGTAGTTAATGCTTTCAGTACTAGATTCATTCTCTGATCCTTTGATTGGGTGGACAACATGTCAGTTCATGCTGCAAGAGGTCTGATAGGTTGGAGGACGTCCTCTGGAAGTTCTCATAATTATTGTGTAAATCTATGGAAGGCGGTGAGAATGATGAGCCTCCTAGGATTCTCCACTGGTGTGTGTGTGCACCCTTTCTCTCTTCCTTCTGCAGGACCTTTATGGAACCAGGTGCAACTGTTTTGGCTATCACAGCTGCAACCTAACTATTTAACATGACTAAATGAGAAGTTATTGGACAATGACTGTGAATTGAACTACGAACATTGAACTAAACTCAGCAAAAAAAGAAACGTCCCTTTTTAAGGACCCTGTCTTTCAATGATAATTTGTGAAAATCCAAATAACTACTGACATCTTCATTGTAAAGGGCTTAAAAAGTTTCCCATGCTTGTTCAATGAACCATAAAAAATTGAAAACTGACTCTGAAAAGCACCAAAAGAAAGATGCCCAGGGTCCCTGCTCATCTGCGTGAACATGCCTTAGGCATGCTGCAAGGAGGCATGAGGACTGCAGATGTGGCCAGGGCAATAAATTGCAATGTCTGTACTGTGAGCAACCTAAGACAGCGCTACAGCGAGACAGGACGGACAGCTGATTGTCCTCTCAGTGGCAGAACACATGTAATAACACCTGTGCAGGATCAGTACATCTGAACATCTGAGGGACAGGATGGCAACAACAACTTACACCGGGAATACACGATCCCTCCATCAGTGCTCAGACTGTCCGCAATAGCCTGAGAGAGGCTGGACTGAGGGCTTGTAAGCCTGTTGTAAGGCAGGACATCACCGGCAACAATGTCGCCTATGGGCACAAACCCACTGTCGCTGGACCAGACAGGACTGGCAAAAAGTTCTCTTCACTGACGAGTCACCAGGGGTGATGGTCGGATTTGTGTTTATCATTGAAGGAATGAGCGTTACACCGAGGCCTGTACTCTGGAGGGGGATTGATTTGGAGGTAGAGTGTCACAGCATCATAGGACTGAGCTTGTTGTCATTGCAGGCAATCTCAACGCTGTGTGTTACAGGGAAGAAATCCTCCTCTCTCTCATGTGGTACTCTTCCTGCAGGCTCATCCTGACATGACCCTCCAGCATGACAATGCCACCATCCATACTGCTCGTTCTGTGTGTGATTTCCAGCAAGACAGGAATGTCATTGTTCCGCCATGGCCAGCGAAGAGCCCGGATCATAATCCCATTGAGCACATCTGGGACCTGTTGGATCGGAGGGTGAGGGATAGGGCCATTCCCCCCAGAAATGTCTGGGAACTTGCAGGTGCCTTGGTGGAAGAGTGGGGTAATATCTCACAGCAAGAACTGGCAAATATGGTGCCGTCCATGAGGAGGAGATGCACTGCAGTACTTATTGCAGCTGGTGGCCACACCAGATACTGACTGTTACTTTTGATTTCAACCCCCCCCCCCCACAAATATTTACACATGTTAAGTTTGCTGAAAAGATACGCAGTTGACAGTGAGAGGACGTTTCTTTTTTGCTGAGTTTATGAATCCTGCTCCAGTGTTACCGTTACTGTGTGCCACTGGGTGTGCTGTTATGGTAGCTTTTGTTATATTCAGGTGTCTCGACTAGCATTGGAATTGGCTGCATTGGCAGGACATCGTTGTGTTCACAAGCCACTTACCTGAGGTCCTCGTGTGTGTTTCAGTCTCGAAGCAACGCTGCCGCCGCTGCTGATTCCTTACCAAATCCAAATCCAATACTGACAAACCCACGCTCTCTATCCCAGTTTGCGCACAATTGTTTTCTGTAGTTCTTTATTGGTGTGAGTGTCATTTACTGTTTGTTTTCACATGCCACTTACCTGAGGTCCTCCTGTGTGATCCAGCTCGCGTTACTCGCAGCCCATTCATCCAATTTCCCTTCTGTGTTCCTTGCCTCTACCAGAGAGCTAAGTGGCTGACTACAGTGGAGCTGCAGGCCACTGACATCACCAGGCAATGTTCCCACACTTCAGCTGCATAGTGTTGTGTACTGACTGTACACCATGACAGTGAAGCCTATAGAGCTGTTTGTACCGTGTCAGTGTGAAAAGTAGGGAATTAGCTAGGGAAACCGACAGATCAATAACGTTACATTGCTATACTGACTGTGATTTAGGTAAAAAAAATAATATCTAACGTTAGCCAACTTTTGGTTCGCTCTATGGTACATCAACTGGCGAAAACTACCCAAGTTAATTTACTTCTGTTAAAACAAGACAAAACAAAGGCTACAAAACATTTCCATACACACATCAGCTGTTAGACACTGCTACCTGACAGATAGCTAGAGGCTAGAGCTGATCTGGCTGTGGTAGCTACTAGCTAGCTTGCTAGTTCACATTAGACAGAACTTCAGTTGAGAGGGGACAAAACATTCACTAACATTACATGTCCGTTACCCTACTTGCTCTGCACTGGGAATTATATATATTTTTAAGTAAAGTCAAACAGCTGTTACCTTGCCAGCTACATCAGCTAAATAAAGAGTAGCCAGTGTCTTCTCTGCTTGTTTTTACAACTCTGAAAAAAAGCATAACACACACAGACAAACAGCTGCCTCTGTTTGCATGATCTGTGGTGTCCGAGTGGTCCTAAATCTAGTCCCCTAAAACCACTAAGCAGCCTACCCGATCGCTCTGAGGCGTCCGCCTGGTCCTAAAGCAGACCAATGCTGCTTTTTGTAGCACAGTGCAATGATAAAACTGGGGGGGGGTAAAATGCTTTTTCAGAATGTGGGGGGGTCATGTCCCCACCGTCCCCAGTGAAAGTTGTGCCCCTGTTATTTGCATACACAAAATGACCATTCATTTTTATAGTGGTTGTGGTAACTGTGGTGCCTGCATATTTCCCTTCCACCGCTGGTGATGGTGCAAAAGCAGATTTACCATCCCCCATGAGCTTCCTGCACTCATGCTTGTGATGGTGTTGCTGCTCGCTCTCATGCTCATGCTGCTCTGGTACAAGAGCACAGGCGGATTAGTCCCAGTTAAACCGGAACTAGCAAGATGGCAAAAGCCATGAAATGGCATAATGCGATCGCGATTAGATGACGTCGAAAACAACGGTCGGCCATCTTGGACGCTGTCTCTTTTAACCTCTTTTTACCTCTTTTTACCTACACCAATGATCTGAATGCATCTCGGTTTATCATCCCAGCTCTACTGTAGGTGTCCCGAAGAATGCGTCCACTTAATATTTAACGTTGCACATCTTTCTTGTTACATAAGACACCCATAAGACACCCTGATGTTACAATTCTGCCAACCTTGAGATGTTGTACTCCACATATACATCAAATAGAAAAAAGATGAATGAAGGAAAATGTATGCCATTTGATTCCAAAGATTTTAAGTTTTAATCCAGCGATAGATCATTTTTTCTTATATTTTTGTCCCAAGCCTATCCCTATCCCTATCCCTAACACTTACCTCAACCATTCAGAGTTAATGCCTAACCTTAAGAATTTGGGGGGCATGTCTAAACCTAACCCTAACCTTAAACATTTGGAGTTATGCCTAAACTTAACCTTAAATACAAATACAAAAGTCTAATACAAAATTTGACTTTTGCAACAAAATTTGACGTTTGAGAAACTTGGACGAACGTCTAATTCTGATGTGAGACTGTGAGAGCTAGTTGCTAATATGACCTCTATAGAAAGATGAGACTCACAAACACGATGCTGTTCTCCATTTGACTCTACCATCCCCGCAGGTGTCATGGAAGTGAATGGGGCATTTCCAACTCAAAGGTCTTTCTGAGCTTTCTTATATCTCTCCGATATAGGACAGACACTCCAAAACATACTTCCTTGTGATTTATTTTTGGACTAACTGTTCCTATATATGAATCTGTAATTCAGTGCATTACTATGGGCTAATAGCAGTAAGGCCAAATTCAATGTTTCATCAAATAATTGCTTAATATCTTTTTATACCTACAGGGGTCCTAAAATGTCAAATCAAATAGCTAAATGATCCTTGATATGACCATCATAAAACAATTCCACATGTTAACTTAGTATAAACCCAGGTCCTTTAGACCTTTTAATTAATTAATTAAATTAAATATGGAATAATTGTTCATTTATTTCACTGCAAAGAGTGTGTACCTAACTATTTTTTATATTCATTACAGATTGCTTTTGGTCTATGCACCAAAAACAACCAAAGATAAGATTCTACAACTAGACCTGATCCACCTTTTTTTATCGAGCTCCATATCTACTTCTCTTTTTCCTCTGAATCGCTGAGGGCCTGTGGTAAAGATCACTAATGAGTCATGACATCACTGATAAAAAAAGACTGATTACAACAGTATTGCGCAACTGTTAGTTGTAAATGTGTTCACTTAACTTCAGCAGTCCTGCTGGTATTTGTTTCTTCCTGGCACTTACTTGGTCAATTATCATGTGTCTCATTAAAGACACATGGTTCTTTCAGGGGAAGGGAAATGATAGGCTACAACAACTTTGCTCAGGATCGCTACAAATTACGTGTAATTATAAGTTCCTTGAATTGTCTTTAGCGGGAGCCTTTTCATTATCTGGATAGACACTTGTAGTTTGTACCTAACATTTCACCAATCAAAGCAGTGGAGTGGGTAGTGAAGCAAAACTTTAGTGGTCAAAACCATTTTGGTCAACAAAAATGGTTTGCACCCTATTTATTTATTTGCTCCATGGCTCAGCTGGTCAAATGGACAAATGGCAGATTGGCTCATCACAGTTACGAAGAGGAATACATTTGCAGCTCTTTCTGATTAATAAACAATGCCATGCTGGTGGGTGGTTATGTGCATAAAAACAACTTCAATATTGTAAAGCATGGCCTAAGGAAAGCAATACAAAACCATGATCTGACTGATTACACAGAAGAATACAGGGGTACATGTGAGGACAATAGACCTTTTTATAGTGTTATGGAGTAATCCCTGTATGTGGTCAAGTTAGTATGTTTCATATCCACTCCGGTGGTGAATGCAGTTATCTATTATTATCAACGGTTGTGAACACAGGTCTTATTAACGGCTACGGCTCTGGACACCTAGGGAGTCTGGGTCAGTCTGTAGCTTGACTCTCTGACACACATAACCACACAGGTTGACCGTAAATCTGAGAGAGAGAGAGAGAAAGAGAGAGTGAGAGAGAGTGAGAGACAACAGTAAAGTTGGATAAATGAAACGCAGTCTCTGCTCTTTATCTTCAGTGGCTGGTCATTAGTTGTGTGAGGTTCGTAGACTCGTAGACTCACACGGTTCAGTCTACGCTTCCCCATCTCATTCATAACATTCATTTGTGCAGCTCGTTGTAAATCTAAAATTATTTTTCCTTGGGATGGGTCATTAGATCAGAGCTTAGGGAGACACAGAAACTAATACCAGATGGTACTTAGAACAGGAGAACCCCAATTATTGAGTGCACACAGGGAGAGGGAGAGGGAGAGATTTTCAATGTTTGTTTATTTAAAAGGGAAATAGCCTGGAATGTCTGACATTTGAGAATCACTAGAGGCCAATAAGGATCAATATATTTGTCTTAGATTAGAATCAATATATGTATCTTCAGAATCAACATATTTACATTAGATCAGGATCTGTATATTTATGTTACATTATGTCTGGGATTCTTAGACTGTTTCACAATGTCTGCCTCTCCTCCAGCAGCCATGTCCCACTGTGTACCCCAATCTCTGTGCCCCAGTCTTTTCCCCCAATCTCTGTGCCCTCGTCCTCTGTTCCCCAGCCCTCTCCATCTCTACCCCAATCTCGCTCCCCCAGACATCCCCCTCTCTTCCCAATCTCTGTCCCCCAGTCCCCTCTACCTCTCCCCTAGCCCTCTCCATTTCTACCCCAATCTCTTTCCGCCAGACATTCCTCTCTCTCCCCAATCTCTGTCCCCCAGCTCTCTCTCTGCCTCTCCCCCGGACCCTGACCCCCTGTGGTCTCCGGAGACTTCACTCTGGTCTGTTACAAGTACAGTCAGTTAACTGATGACTTCGGCCCAGTGATAATTACACCACTCTTCACAGGATGCATGACATTAAAAAGAGGGTAAGTCGAGAGAGAGAGAGAGAGAGAGAGAGAGAGAGAGAGAGAGAAAACGCCGTGTAGAGGTCATCAATCACTAGATGTGAGAGTGAGTGGCACAAAACACATGCACATAGTGTTTTAGTCTTCAGTGATGGCTCCATACATAGCTGTTATTCTTGAATGTTTATGCACTCTCTCTCTTATGCACTCTCTCTCTAAACCTGGACACCTGGCAACCCCTCTTCATAGACTACATCCTCCCAGTTTGTGTGTATATTACATCTCTATATTTAAACATGTACCTCACGTCCCCAGCTTTCATTAATGCAAATGTAAATATCAGTGTAAATATCAGATCAAAGCAGCAGTATGAGGTTGAGTGCGTGTCCGTGCTTTCGTGTGTGTTCTGAAGTGCGGCATATAAAGACATCACAAGTGGTGACCTCATCACCTCATCAACCACTCAGAGCACATCCAGCTGGCCTTTAAGGATAATATTAGAATAACTTCCATCCTTGGGAAAGAGACATAATTCCAAATCCTAACACTCCACATCTCCATACGTACCACAGCCGACCGGTGACAAGAACCCACATCACAATGACACTGCAAAGCACCATCAATACCATTCAGCAACATAGGCTTACGACAAAGACATAGGAGAGGGTTCTCCCAGACTCCACAGCATGTGAACGCCATGTGACTGTCCCTTGTCTTCCACTGCAACCTATTAGAGAGGGCTCCCCTGACAGGAGGAAGCCAAGGATCTGGTCTGCTGTTTCAAGATGAAAACTCTATATTCTGCTCCATATGAGCCATACTTGCTTCCTGTACTCCATTGAAAAAGGGAAACCCATACAACGGATGCAGCACTGTGACTCCCTGGTAGTCCACACATTGAGGTGTTACTGCAGCCACACCTTGTTGTGAGCAGTATCCCACAGGTGGAGGAGAGGGGCCATAGTGTTCATGCTGCATAGTAGGCAGACGTAGGGCTCGCATAGGCTCCAGAGAGGGGGAATAATCAACATGGTAGTAGTCCACTGAATACCCCGGAGCCATGTTCCATTGGACCGCAGGTGGGCAGTGTGGAAAGTACCATGTATGGTCTCTGTGGGCCGCCATACAGTCAGCAAAGTCACAAATCCGTCTCGAAGGACCACTCCTTTTGGGCACGCACACCATCCCACAAGTCCAAAGATATGAGGGAGTCCAGTTGTTTATGGGTAGAGACAGAGATGTTGCTCTCTGCCACTGATTGAGGGAGACTGACAGTATTGTGTGACCTGTATAGTCAAGAGTATCAGATCTTTTGCCAATTATTTGCATATCTGAAACCAATCAGATCGTTTCCCTAATGTGTAAACAGCAAAAAAACACATGGAATCTGATCTTTTGACTTCCGATTTATTCCACCTCCATATGTGGATATGATTCCGATCCTCCATATTTGACCTCTGTCTAAACACTCAGATCAGATTTTGCCCAAAGTGAGTAGTCTAAAATTATATCACAAAAGGAACACCTGGTGAGAAAATCTCCCCCACCAGAACACCGAAATGGGAGCAGTGAACGGAACGCGGGAAGTCCAACACAGAACACAGTGGTGCCGGAATCAACTGCAGGCAATGGCCGACTAGAGGGGGAGACACAGACATTTCCACAAGATTAAAGCAGAGGAACAAGAGCTCTAACAGATGGAATTATTTGGTTTGCGCTCCAATCTGGGAAACACTGTTAGTACACGTAAACGGTATAGGCTAAATGTTTACAGTACAACAATCGTAGAGTGAACAGTGATTGGTGATTAGAAGCTCTTTCTAAGCTCTGTCAGTTACATGCACCTGGACTGGCTCCCTTTCCGGGGGGGCTACTGTGTGGGGACTGGAGGACATATGTAGGTGTAAAAGACAGGTCAGAACTGCATCAGGCCTGCAAAGCAAATATCTGGAAAAAACAGAGGTTCTTTTTTTTAGTAATTAATCAGAGCAATAACACTATGACGAAACCACAGCCTAGACAGTTTTCTGATGTTGTTTGGAAATCCAGTTGTCTCTGTGCTGCCGGTTTCTGCTATTCAAGTCAGGTCTGTTTTAGGAGATGATACAACGCTGTGAGGGTGAAGTGTGTGTTTAAGAGGGTGAAGTGTGTGTTTAAGAGGGTGAAGTGTGTGTTTAAGAAGGTGAAGTGTGTATTTAAGAGGGTGAAGTGTGTGTTTAAGAGGGTGAAGTGTGTATTTAAGAGGGTTAAGTGTGTGTTTAAGAAGGTGAAGTGTGTGTTTAAGAGGGTGAAGTGTGTGTTTGAGGGTGAAGTGTGCGTTTAAGAGGGTGAAGTACAGTATGTGTGCTGTTCTAAACAAACTCACGCTGAAGGCATTACTGGGTTTTATTAAATTCTCATTGACAGTAAAGCAGCAGGGTCCCACACACACTTGCACACACACACTTGCACACACACACTTGCGCTCACACACTTGCGCACACACACACACACACACACACACACACACACACACACACACACACACACACACACACACACCCTCATGCTGCGACCCAATTATGCTCCAGCACATGGAAGCTATTGAGTGTGAAATTGAAAGCAGGGACTGAGACGCTGTTAGAAGGTCAGTACTTTTATAATGGCCATCCACAGGTTCCTCATCCACACAGAGTCTACTGGGAGACATACAGGAACTCAACAAACACGTGTAACACAGTCCATTCCTCTCACGGCGTATTCAGGAATTGAATTTGTGTACATACTCCACAAAGCACGATTAATAGCATTGATACACCAAGAACAAGGCATTTGTGTAACGGATGTGAAACGGCTAGCTTAGTTAGCGGTGCGCGCTAAATAGCGTTTCAATCAGTGACGTCACTTGCTCTAGAGACCTTGAAGTAGTAGTTCCCCTTGCTCTGCAAGGGCCGCGGCTTTTGTGGAGCGATGGGTAACGATGCTTTGTGGGTGACTGTTGTTGATGTGTGCAGAGGGTCCCTGGTTCGCGCCCGGGTATGGGCGAGGGGACGTTCTAAAGTTATACTGTTACATTTGGAAGGCAATTTCATTGTGTGATGCTAATAAGCCATCTCACTACATACTGTATGCATCAGTAGAGGCTCCTCAGAGGAGGGAAGGGAGGACCATCCTCCTCAGTGGATTTCATAAAAATAGTGAAATATTTCAAAAATGATCCTTTCAAATATATTCACGTCACCAAATAATTGATTAAAACACTCTATTTTACAATGAAGGTCTACAATAGCCTCAATAGAACTCTGTAGGGTAGCACCATGGTGTAGACGGAAGAAAGCTAGTTTCCATCCTCCTCAGAGTACATTGCCTTCAATACAAAACCTAGGAGGCTCATCATTCTCACCCCCTTCCATAGACTTACACAAAAATTATGAGAACTTCCGGGGGACGTCCTCCAACCTATCAGAGCTCTTGCAGCATGAACTGACATGTTGTCCACCCAATCAAAGGATCAAATAATGAATATAGTACTGAAAGCACAAGCTACAGCTAGCTAGCACTTCCGTACATAACATGTAGTGAGTAGTTGACTCAGAGAGAGAGAAAAACAATAGTTGAACAGTTTTGATCAAAAATGAAGGAGAAGCAAGAGAAAGAGAGATAGCTATATTTCATATATGTTTTGTATTAGCTAACAAATGCAGCTATCTAGGTTTAGCCTACTCAAGCACCTTGCTCAAACAGCTATGTTAGCTAGCTGGCTATGACTATCCAACACAACACTGGAACTCTTACAAGTCAAGGTAAGCCATTGGCTTTACTAATTTATTGCCTCCGGTGCCCACCGGTGTAACTGCTAAACTGCTTACTGACTGTACACTGTACTGATTGTAGCGGGTTTACTAATGTGTTAGTTCTATTAGCTATGTTGACTATGACGTTATTTTGGCTCATATGGTGACAACGATGTAGGCTCTGTGTAGCTGTTATTATATGGTTTGGCTTGGTAAGATTTTTTCAGCTGGTCATTTATAGCTGATATGCATTGAAGTCCACAAGCGAAAGTAAAAGGTGAGAGGAGGAGAGCACGTAGATGCGAGAAGGAATACAACGTGGCTTCTATGAAAGTGAGCTGTGTTTACGTGTGATCAGGCGTGTATTCATTCTGCCAATTCTGTTTAAAAATGTTTCTTAAACTGAAGCAAACGGAACAAAACGAGGATAAACCGTACCTGAATTTATCCAATAGAGACTCTTGTTTGCAACTGTTGGACTAATGAATTACACCCTAGATCAGCTAGATGCAGGAGAGAAGGGCGCAAGGCGGTATTGAATGAGTCACTGCCTGTCACCTCAAATTTTTATCTCGACTTGTGTGCACCTACGTTGTAAACTTTCATTCGTAGGCTCGGTATAAGCAACCTCATGATAGGTACAGGGAAAATGCAAGTATCATGTAGTAGCCTAAACCTATCGATGTTACATTCATCCAATATGCTGCAATAGAAATAAGTCCTTCCCCATCTTAAACAGTACTGACCGCCACTGATATCAATTGACATTTGATAATAATTTAACATGATAATGTTGTTTTTCTTTCTATTCTGTGGACTATATAAATCCTGTCATCCATCATACACTGATAGTTCAAATGCATGCTGATTTTTTTGCAACTTTTCTCTAATATAATTCCTGATTACATTTTTGGCACTTATGCAAAACAAAATGTGATGCTTGAGGGAAGAGCGAATTACTATAATGATGTTTGATAAGTAGAGCTGGAGAATGTAATGTATAATGTGTAATGTATAACTCACCAGAAACAAGTGAAGCTTGGCCTAGGCTGACCTAGTAATTAATATAAATATTACAGCTCTGATATACACAGGAAAATCAGAGTGAGAATGAAAAGAAAGGAAGCTGAAGAGCTAATGATTCTAGGGATACAATAAGGGAGATGGGCTTCATAGTGCTGTGAGCAGTGACTAGAAGAGAGGGCTTTCAATATGTTTTCATACTGTAAATACATTGCAGACACACCTGTGAAGTGAAGATGTACTTAAATAGTTACCTGAAAGCTGGTCACAGAGAGATAGGCAAGCCACGAAGAGGCAAGGCGAGATGAGAAGAGAAAGACAGGAGCACAAAGACAGAGAGAGGACAAGAGGTGCATGTCATCAGTTCCTGTGTATATTTACGTGGCGTAGGTCTCCTCTACCCCCTACTGTCCCCAGGTTAGTAATAGGCAAGCTGGGGCTGTAGGTCTCCTCTACCCCCTACTGTCCCCAGGTTAGTGATAGGCAAGCTGGGACTGTAGGTCTCCTCTACCCCCTACTGTCCCCAGGTTAGTGATAGGCAAGCTGGGGCTGTAGGTCTCCTCTACCCCCTACTGTCCCCAGGTTAGTAATAGGCAAGCTGGGGCTGTAAGTCTCCTCTACCCCCTACTGTCCCCAGGTTAGTGATAGGCAAGCTGGGACTGTAGGTCTCCTCTACCCCTACTGTCCCCAGGTTAGTGATAGGCAAGCTGGGGCTGTAGGTCTCCTCTACCCCCTACTGTCCCCAGGTTAGTGATAGGCAAGCTGGGGCTGTAGGTCTCCTCTACCCCCTACTGTCCCCAGGCTAGTAATAGGCAAGCTGGGACTGTAGGTCTCCTCTACACCCTACTGTCCCCAGGTTAGTGATAGGCAAGCTGGGACTGTAGGTCTCCTCTACACTCTCCTTTCCCCAGGTTAGTGATAGGCAAGCTGGGACTGTAGGTCTCCTCTACACTGTCCTTTCTCCAGGTTAGTGATAGGCAAGCTGGGACTGTAGGTCTCCTCTACCCCCTACTGTCCCCAGGTTAGTGATAGGCAAGCTGGGGCTGTAGGTCTCCTCTACACTCTCCTTTCCCCAGGCTAGTGATAGGCAAGCTGGGACTGTAGGTCTCCTCTACACTGTCCTTTCCCCAGGCTAGTGATAGGCAAGCTGGGACTGTAGGTCTCCTCTACACTGTCCTTTCTCCAGGTTAGTGATAGGCAAGCTGGGACTGTAGGTCTCCTCTACCCCCTACTGTCCCCAGGTTAGTGATAGGCAAGCTGGGACTGTAGGTCTCCTCTACCCCTACTGTCCCCAGGTTAGTGATAGGCAAGCTGGGACTGTAGGTCTCCTCTACCCCCTACTGTCCCCAGGTTAGTGATAGGCAAGCTGGGACTGTAGGTCTCCTCTACCCCCTACTGTCCCCAGGTTAGTGATAGGCAAGCTGGGACTGTAGGTCTCCTCTACCCCCTACTGTCCCCAGGTTAGTGATAGGCAAGCTGGGACTGTAGGTCTCCTCTACCCCCTACTGTCCCCAGGTTAGTGATAGGCAAGCTGGGACTGTAGGTCTCCTCTACCCCTACTGTCCCCAGGTTAGTGATAGGCAAGCTGGGACTGTAGGTCTCCTCTACCCCCTACTGTCCCCAGGTTAGTGATAGGCAAGCTGGGGCTGTAGGTCTCCTCTACCCCTACTGTCCCCAGGTTAGTGATAGGCAAGCTGGGACTGTAGGTCTCCTCTACCCCTACTGTCCCCAGGTTAGTGATAGGCAAGCTGGGACTGTAGGTCTCCTCTACCCCTACTGTCCCCAGGTTAGTAATAGGCAAGCTGGGGCTGTAGGTCTCCTCTACCCCCTACTGTCCCCAGGTTAGTAATAGGCAAGCTGGGACTGTAGGTCTCCTCTACCCCCTACTGTCCCCAGGTTAGTGATAGGCAAGCTGGGACTGTAGGTCTCCTCTACACTCTCCTTTCCCCAGGTTAGTAATAGGCAAGCTGGGGCTGTAAGTCTCCTCTACCCCCTACTGTCCCCAGGTTAGTGATAGGCAAGCTGGGACTGTAGGTCTCCTCTACACTCTCCTTTCCCCAGGTTAGTAATAGGCAAGCTGGGGCTGTAAGTCTCCTCTACCCCCTACTGTCCCCAGGTTAGTAATAGGCAAGCTGGGGCTGTAGGTCTCCTCTACCCCCTACTGTCCCCAGGTTAGTGATAGGCAAGCTGGGACTGTAGGTCTCCTCTACCCCCTACTGTCCCCAGGTTAGTGATAGGCAAGCTGGGACTGTAGGTCTCCTCTACCCCCTACTGTCCCCAGGTTAGTAATAGGCAAGCTGGGACTGTAGGTCTCCTCTACACCCTACTGTCCCCAGGTTAGTGATAGGCAAGCTGGGACTGTAGGTCTCCTCTACCCCCTACTGTCCCCAGGTTAGTGATAGGCAAGCTGGGACTGTAGGTCTCCTCTACACTCTCCTTTCCCCAGGTTAGTAATAGGCAAGCTGGGACTGTAGGTCTCCTCTACCCCCTACTGTCCCCAGGTTGGTGATAGGCAAGCTGGGACTGTAGGTCTCCTCTACACTCTCCTTTCTCCAGGTTAGTGATAGTGATAGCTAAGCCGGGGCTGTACGTCTCCTCTCCCTTCCTCCTTTACCCAGGTTAGTGATAGTGATAGCTAAGCCGGGGCTGTACGTCTCCTCTCCCTTCCTCCTTTACCCAGGTTAGTGATAGTGATAGCTAAGCCGGGGCTGTACGTCTCCTCTCCCTTCCTCCTTTACCCAGGTTAGTGATAGTGATAGCTAAGCCGGGGCTGTACGTCTCCTCTCCCTTCCTCCTTTACCCAGGTTAGTGATAGTGATAGCTAAGCCGGGGCTGTACGTCTCCTCTCCCTTCCTCCTTTACCCAGGTTAGTGATAGTGATAGCTAAGCCGGGGCTGTAGGTCTCCTCTACACTCTCCTTTCCCCAGGTTAGTGATAGTGATAGCTAAGCCGGGGCTGTACGTCTCCCCTCCCTTCCTCCTTTACCCAGGTTAGTAATAGGCAAGCTGGGACTGTAGGTCTCCTCTACACTGTCCTTTCTCCAGGTTAGTGATAGTGATAGCTAAGCCGGGGCTGTAAGTCTCCTCTCCCTTCCTCCTTTACCCAGGTTGGTGATAGGCAAGCTGGGACTGTAGGTCTCCTCTACACTCTCCTTTCCCCAGGTTAGTGATAGTGATAGCTAAGCCGGGGCTGTAAGTCTCCTCTCCCTTCCTCCTTTCCCCAGGTTAGTGATAGTGATAGCTAAGCCGGGGCTGTAAGTCTCCTCTCCCTTCCTCCTTTACCCAGGTTGGTGATAGGCAAGCTGGGACTGTAGGTCTCCTCTACACTCTCCTTTCCCCAGGTTAGTGATAGTGATAGCTAAGCCGGGGCTGTAAGTCTCCTCTCCCTTCCTCCTTTACCCAGGTTGGTGATAGGCAAGCTGGGGCTGTAGCTCCAGGGGTCAGTCCCTCTCTGGGTCTCTTCTACATACAGGACACCCTGGAGAGTCTGGACTTGAACCCTCACAGCTCTCTTCTTTTAACTCTACTGTTCATTTCTTCCTCTCGTTAGTCACCGACCACCTCTGATGACAGCAGACCGGCTGTATGGCACAGGGACTAAGTTCATACTGTCATCACACAGTTAGAACTACTACTGTGTGATGTCTGGTCTGTTTCACAGGCTTCTCTCTACTGTCACCACACACTTAGTGAGTAAAGAGAGGATCTGTAAAATACTTCTTATTGAAGTGCTCTGTCGGGGGTTTTGAAGGCTGCTGAGATCCATCTGTCCTTTCTATCTATCTGTTCATAGACCACAGTTGAAGTCCACTGTTGAAGCCCTCTCCTGTATAAAGTTGTTACTGCAGGTACAGGCAGTGATGCTGAGACTGTTCTGCCAAGACACCACTAGAGGACTGTGTTGTATCTGTTAATTGTCTCAGACCCGTCTGCCTTTCACAGCTTTTTTTTCTCACCGGCACTGAGTCAATTAATATTAGAGTTCAAACACCTAGTTTTCCTTGTAGAAATCAGTTCGTTTTAAAAAGGCAAAGATGAAAATCAGCAGGACTGAAGCTGTGCAGTGCTGCTAAACACGGATGTTTTTGGCTCAGAACTAGGTGAAGTGGAAGACATGATGGATACAAGTTATCGCTGAGATAAGAACTAGGATAATATAACCAGGCATCATAACCGTAGATCTAGAACACAGAGTATAGACACACTGATATATTGTATGTGATCATGACATAAATCAAATCAAATTTTATTTGTCACATACACATGGTTAGCAGATGGTTAATGCAAGTGTAGCGAAATGCTTGTGCTTCTAGTTCCGACAATGCAGTAATAACCAACAAGTAATCTAACTAACAATTCCAAAACTACTGTCTTATACACAGTGTAAGGGGATAAAGAATATGTGCATGAAGATATATGAATGAGTGATGGTACAGAGCAGCATAGGCAAGATACAGTAGATGGTATTGAGTACAGTATGTACATATGAGATGAGTATGAAAACAAAGTGGCATAGTTAAAGTGGCTAGTGATACATGTATTACATAAAGATGCAGTAGATGATATAGAGTACAGTATATACGTATACATATGAGATGAATAATGTAGGGTATGTAAACATTATATTAGGTAGCATTGTTTAAAGTGGCTAGTGATATATTTTACATAATTTCCCATCAATTCCCATTATTAAAGTGGCTGGAGTTGAGTCAGTGTGTTGGCAGCAGCCACTCAATGTTAGTTGTGGCTGTTTAACAATCTGATGGCCTTGAGATAGAAGCTGTTTTTCAGTCTCTCGGTCCCAGCTTTGATGCACCTGTACTGACCTCGCCTTCTGGATGATAGCGGGGTAAACAGGCAGTGGCTCGGGTGGTTGTTGTCCTTGATGATCTTTATGGCCTTCCTGTAACATCGGGTGGTGTAGGTGTCCTGGAGGGCAGGTAGTTTGCCCCCGGTGATGCGTTGTTAAACATAATGATGTAAAACAAAACGGACACAGAATTCATCACCCAGACCAGTACCGTCTCCAACCTTGATTATCTAATTTTGTGTAATGACATAGAAACAACAGAGAAATATAATATTTGACAACAATTTACAACACACACAACATTAATGTCAGAGTGCCTCAGAGGGAAAACACATGCAAATGACCAGCACGGTAATTAAAGTTCTAGCTAAATTGTTTAAAGGCTCACTGAACTGGTTCGGCTGAAATTGTTATAGTTTTTCATAGCTGTGGAACATTAGGCAAAGATGGAATGTATAAAAGCTGCATATGAGGTGTGGAAGGACCAGCAGGGGGCAGGCTGATCCCACGGATAGTAGCCCAGCCCGGCATGTGAGTCAAGGTGATCAGAGGCAATTAAGCAGAGCTGACAGTACTAATGACCTATTCTCTTACCCTACAAGAGAGAGGCGGGAACCGGCAGTGGGGGAGATGGCAGAAAAAAAGAGTGATTACTTCTCCAAAGGAGAGAACTTACCGGACGGGAAGGGAGAAGAAGAGGACAAACTACCTCTTGGGAATGACAACCACAGATTCGCACCACCACCCAAAGGGAGCTCTCCAACAACGGATAGTTGGAGAACTACAAATACCTAGGTGTCTGGTTAGACTGTAAACTCTCCTTCCAGACCCACATCAAACATCTCCAATCCAAAGTTGACCCTGGGTCTCGACCCCGCCCTGTGCAACTGGGTACTGGACTTCCTGACGGGCCGCCCCCAGGTGGTGAGGGTAGGTAACAACATCTCCTCCCCGCTGATCCTCAACACTGGGGCCCCACAAGGGTGCCTTCTGAGCCCTCTCCTGTACTCCCTGTTCACCCACGACTGCGTGGCCACGCACGCCTCCAACTCAATCATCAAGTTTGCGGACGACACAACAGTGGTAGGCTTGATTACCAACAACGACGAGACGGCCTACAGGGAGGAGGTGAGGGCCCTCGGAGTGTGGTGTCAGGAAAATAACCTCACACTCAACGTCAACAAAACTAAGGAGATGATTGTGGACTTCAGGAAACAGATGATTGTGGACTTCAGGAAACAGCAGAGGGAACACCCCCCTATCCACAGCAGCGCCTCTTCAACCTCAGGAGGCTGAAGAAATTCGGCTTGTCACCAAAAGCACTCACAAACTTCTACAGATGCACAATCGAGAGCATCCTGGCGGGCTGTATCACTGCCTGGTACGGCAACTGCTCCGCCCTCAACCGTAAGGCTCTCCAGAGGGTAGTGAGGTCTGCACAACGCATCACCGGGGGCAAACTACCTGCCCTCCAGGACACCTACACCACCCGATGTTACAGGAAGGCCATAAAGATCATCAAGGACATCAACCACCCGAGCCACTGCCAGTTCACCCCGCTATCATCCAGAAGGCAAGGCCAGTACAGGTGCATCAAAGCTGGGACCGAGAGACTGAAAAACAGCTTCTATCTCAAGGCCATCAGACTGTTAAACAGCCACCACTAACATTGAGTGGCTGCTGCCAACACACTGACACTGACTCAACTCCAGCCACTTTAATAATGGGAATTGATGGGAAATGATGTAAATATATCACTAGCCACTTTAAACAATGCTACCTTATATAATGTTTACATACCCTACATTATTCATCTCATATGCATACCTATATACTCTACTCTATATCATCGACTGCATCCTTATGTAATACATGTATCACTAGCCACTTTAACTATGCCACTTTGTTTACATACTCATCTCATATGTATATACTGTACTCGATACCATCTACTGTATCTTGCCTATGCTGCTCTGTACCATCACTCATTCATATATCCTTATGCACATATTCTTTATCCCCTTACACTGTGTATTAGACAGTAGTTTAGGAATTGTTAGTTAGATTACTTGTTGGTTATTACTGCATTGTCAGAACTAGAAGCACAAGCATTTCGCTAAACTCGCATTTACATCTGCTAACCATGTGTATGTGACAAATAAAATTTGATTTGATTTGATTTGATTGATCTGACAAGGTACAAATCTGTCGCTCTGCCCCTGAACAGGCAGTTAACCCACTGTTCCCAGGCCGTCATTGAAAATAAGAATGTGTTCTTAACTGACTTGCCTGGTTAAATAAAGATAAAATTTAAAATTTAAAAAAACGTAAGTGAATATTTATGGTGTTGTTTCTAACTTTGTTGATTCCAAAATGGCAGATATTCCTCTGGCTGTTTTTTTTTTTTTTTATCTGACACAGCGGTTGCATTAAGGAGAAGTCTATCTTTAATTCTGTGAATAACACCAGTATCTTTTATCAATGTTTATTATGAGTATTTCTGCAAAATCACCGGATGTTTTGGAATCAAAACATTACTGCACGTAAGGCGCCAATGATTTTTGGATATAAATATGCACATTATCGAACAAAACATACATGTATTGTGTAACATGATGTCCTATGAGTCTCATCTGATGAAGATCATCAAAGGTTAGTAATTCATTTTATCTATATTTCTGCTTTTTGTGACTCCTATCTTTGGCTGGAAAAATGGCTGTGTGATTTTTCGACTTGGCGGTGATCTAACATAATCATATATTGTGCTTTAGCTGTAAAGCATTCTTTAAATCGGACACGATAGGTAGATTAACAAGATGTTTATCTTTCATTTGGACTTGTTAATGTGTGAAAGTTACATATTTCTAAAAAATATTTTTGAATTTTGCGCAATGCCTTTTCAGCGGAATGTTGTCGAGGGGTTCCGTTAGCGCTAGAAAGGTTAACAAGAAATGTGTGGAGTTGAGAAACTAGTTTTAATGATGCCAACCTAAGTGCATGTAAACTTCTGAATTCAACTGTATATGGCCGATCGACTCGTGCGTGCCCAGATCTTCGCACTCATATGACTAATGAAACAGTGGCTGGAACCCGGAAAGGGAGTAGGATATGTCGTAGCGGACAAGATTTTAAGGGAATTACCCATGGACTTAAAAAGGGTTTTGGGGCAAACAAACCCATCATCAGCCGACGACATAGCCCAGGCCGTGGAAACATGGGAGTAGGCATAGCCCAGGCCGATCTACATGGGAGTAGGAAGGAAGGTCTCTGCCAAGACCATTCCCTGATTAACCCCGGCACGTCCGCCACCCAAATGACCAAACTCGCTCCTGATGTGGGAGAAGTCATCACCCACACAACAGGGGCGGTTGCTATAAATGCAAGTCTCAAGACCATTACACCCCACAATGTCCCAGAAAGGACAAGTCCATGGCCACCAAGTCATTGCTGCCCATCCCCACGCATCCCTGTCCAAGAGAGCAGGATCGCCCCTGTTGGTTAGCAGAAATAGTCCCAGCCCCAGAGATTCCGGTTCATATAGAAGGACGAGACGTGGTAGCCATTCTCGACTCCAGCAGTATGGTTACATTAGTGGAAGAGCAGATGGTGACCACAGAAACACTGCTACCAAGCAATGTAGCTGTGTCCTGTATCCATGGAGACACCCACCATTACCCCACCGTGAGTCAGTCCATTCTCAACCTGAAAGGAAGGTGTACAGTCAGGGCAGGGAAAGTACCCCAGCTGAAGGTGCCATTATTGATCGGTGGAGACTGTCACTTATATAAGGAGCTTCGGCAGACGACTTTACGCACCGTATAAAGGGGATCGGGTCTCTCTACCACACGCCAAGGTCCGGGCCAACGAAGGGGGGCAGTAAAGCAGAGAAAGAATAAAAACAAATCCAAGCCCAAGCTTGTAGCCTACAAGGAAACATAGCCTCACCGAAACACAGACCAAATGCCACTGACAGCTATTCCAGGAAACCTCCGATGAAGACACCTGTGAAGGGTTATACACAACAGAGGAAGGAAGGAGCGACCAGAAACCCCATCAGGGGAGGGAACCTGGAAAGGATTCTCCTCGGACACCTCTGATGGGGATGGGGAACAACCTCCACACCCCTCTACCAAGGTCGACCTGCCCCAATAATTAACCTCTTGAACCTCTGGGGGCATTATTTCATTTTTGGATGAAAAACGTTCCCGTTTTAAACAATATATTTTGTCACGAAAAGATGCTCGACTATGCATATAATTGACAGCTTTGGAAAGAAAACACTCTGACGTTTCCAAAACTGCAAAGATATTGTTTGTGAGTGCCCCAGAACTAATGCTACAGGTGAAACCAAGATGAAATTTCATACAGGAAGTGAGCCAGATTTTGGAGGCGCTGTGTTCCAATGTCTCCTTATATGGCTGTGAATGCGCAAGGAATGAGCCTACACTTTCTGTCGTTTCCCCAAGGTGTTTGCAGCATTGTGACGCATTTGTAGGCATATCATTGGAAAATGGACCATAAGAGACTATATTTACCAGGTGTCCGCTCTGTGTCCTCCGTCGAAACTCTTGCGTAATCTCCAGGTGCATGCACGTTTCCATTTGATTCAGAAGAGAAAATCAACTGCCCCGAATGATTTATAATCGAAAGATATGTGAAAAAACGCCTTGAGGATTGATTCTAAACAACGTTTGCCATGTTTCTGTCGATAATATGGAGTTAATTTGGAAAAAAGTTTGCCTTGTAATGACTGAATTTTCGGTTTTTTTCTTAGCCAAACGTCATGAACAAAACGGAGCGATTTCTCCTACACAAATAATCTTTTTGGAAAAACTGAACATTTGCTATCTAACTGAGAGTCTCCTCATTGAAAACATCCGAAGTTCTTCAAAGGTAAATGATTTTATTTGAATGCTTTTCTTGTTTTTGTGAAAATGTTGCCTGCTGAATGCTAGGCTTAATGCTATGCTAGCTGTCAATACTCTTACACAAATGCTTGTGTAGCTATGGTTGAAAAGCATTTTTTGAAAATCTGAGATGACAGTGTTGTTAACAAAAAGCTAAGCTTGTGAGCCAATATATTTATTTCATTTCATTTGCGATTTTCATGAATAGTTAACGTTGCGTTATGGTAATGAGCTTGAGGCTATAATTACGCTCCCGGATACGGGATTGCTCGTCGCAAGAGGTTAAAGGGATAGTTCGGCACCGCTTAGCATAGAGACCCAGACCTACGGGATGCCATGAGAAGGTGAAGGTGATCGACGGGAGAAATGTTGACAGATCAGGTGAGCCATCTCTTCACTACTATGCAATCAAACTTGCATTGGGTCGTGCAACAAAGGGTGGAAAACATGAATTACTAATGGTGCCTAGACCATACATGGATATTGTCCTACAGCTAGCCCATCCCTACATCCTAAGAGGATACCTGGCACAGGACAAAACAATCAACAGAATCATACAGAGGCTCTATTGGCCCGGTGTCACCCGAGATGTGGCCAGGTATTGTAGAATGTGTGATCAATGTCAGTGTACGGCCCCACAGCCAAACCTGCGCAATCCTTTGATTCCTCATCCCATTATAAAGACCCCCTTCAAACGCATAGCTTTGGACCACGTGGGACCCCTCCCGAAAACTGCCAGAGGACACGAGTACATCCTGGTTGTCGTAGATTACACTACCAAGTTCCCTGAGGCCATACCCCTTCGCAACATGTCGTCAAAGGGAATCGCCATGGAATTGTTCATGCTGTTCTCCCAGGTGGGCCTTCCCAAGACGATCCTAACCGACCAGGGAACCCCGTTCATGTCCCGATTGATGAAGGACCTGTGTCGGTTATGCCAGGTTCAACAGATATGCACAAGCATATTCCACTCACAGACAGATGGTTTGTGCGAATGCCTGAACAAAACGATTCAAAGCATGTTGAGAAGAGTGGTGTCCAGAGACGGGAAAAACTGAGACATGCTTCTGCCCCAGTTAATGTTTGCCCTGTGAGAAGTACCCCAGGCGTCCACAGGGTTTTCCCCATTCGAATTGCTGTATGGCAGACCATGTCGAGGGATCCTCGACTTAGCCAAGGAGACCTGGGAGGCCAAACACAGCCCATTCCGGTTGACGATAGAACATGTTACCCTGATGCAGCAACGCCTTCCAGTTGCTGAAAGATAGCCTGTGCTCTGATCCCGTCCTGCAGAGTCCTGACTTCTCCCAAGAATTCGCTGTGCAAGTAGATGCCTTAGAAATGGGGCTCAGGTCCGTCCTAGCTCATGGTGAAGGCAATTCAGAATAGCCAGATGGTTTCTTGCATTACAACCATTCACTTTCCATGTCATCCACAGGGCCTGTGGAACAGGACTGCGGACATGCTGTCCCGACGCAGCCTTCCGGTCCGGGCCTGAGGGGGGAGGTATGTGGAAGGACCAGCAGGGGGCAGGCTGATCCCACGGATAGTAGACCAGCCTGGCATGTGAGTCAAGGTGATCAGAGGCAATTAAGCACAGCTAACGGTGCTAATAACCTATTCTCTTACCCCTACAAGAGAGAGGAGGGAACCGCCAGTGGGGGAGACTGGAGAAAAAAGAGTGATTGCTTCTCCAAAAGAGAGAACTTACCGGACGGAACGAAGAAGAGGACCACCTACTTCTTTGGAATGGCAACCACGGATCTGCACCACCACCTGAAGGGAGCTCTCCACGAACGGATAGTTAAGGCGGTGACATACAACTATGTTGTAGTTAAAAGTTACTCACCTTGTGTTCCTTGTTCCTGTAAAGAAGAAGATTTGTGTTTCCCTTGAGATCATCCTTGATTGTGTGGGATTGTTTGAGAATAAATAAATGCCTCAATAGAAAACATTGTTCATTGTAAGAAAACCTGCTCCCGACTCGTTTATTCCACTTTTCCGCTTTAGAGCAGCCTCAATGTACTTGGTCCGCTCACAGAGGATATTTGTGCGCATTTGTGTGTTTTGACAATGTGAGTATCTACTGTGTACTAGGTACTAATCAAATAATTGGTGACAGAATCAACTCAAGTTGTGGTGCAGACATTGTAGACCTGGTTGGCTGTTAGTATAGGCATTGTTTAGAGGTAACTGTGTCTAAACGGAAGCCTGTAGCCTTCAGTACTCTCATCTAATGTCACGTGTCCACTTTTACTCATATGCAAAATAAGCTGTTGTATTGAGCTCTCTGCACTTGTGAAAAGGCCACAACAATCCACTGACTGAATTGAATAAATTATTAACATTCAATTAAAATGTATACCATTGTCTGTCTCCTACCACACCTGTATCCTCTCACCCATGCACCTCTTGACCAACACACATCGGATCATTGTTCAAGAAGACAAAACACCCACCACAATACAGTATGAGTGGTTTCCTATTGGTCTGGAACAACAGTAGAATTATGGCTGAGAGGGTCTCTCTGGCTCATTGAGGATGACAGAGTGTGTAAACTACGGAACAGCTGCTGATTGGACCTTTAGCATATCAGAGAAGCACTATTGTCAGTCCTGGCCTTCGTTTGTGGAGGTAATGAATTAATGTGGGGTCAACACACACAGGCACATGCATGCGCACACACATACACACACACAGACTGGTTCCACGTGAGTCTGGTTGGAGGGGCAGGGTTAGCAGTAATGGGGTGCTCTATAAGAGAGAGATGAAGAGAGATGGATGTATATAAAACCTCTCTCTTTCTCTGTGAAGACTGTATTGATATTCAGGTTGTCTGACTGATGTGGTGTCACGTTGTTAGACAATGAACAGCAGTTTAGCATGAAAATGAGACCCAGAGGTCACCAAGAGAGCAAAGAGGTGATAAAGAACAAAACCAACTGGGCTTATGACAGTGAGGGATGGAGCGAGAGAGAGAGAGAGAGAGCGAAAGGGGGTAAGAGAGAGAGAGAGGGAGCGAGAGAGCGAGAGGCAGCGAGAGAGAGAGAGAGAGAGAGAGAGAGAGAGAGAGAGAGAGAGAGGGAGCGAGAGGGAGAGAGAGAGGGAGCGAGAGGGGGCGATAGAAGGGGGCAAACACATGGCAATAGAAATGCATTTATTTCATATTCATTACATGTATTCAGTACCCAGTCTCGTTATATGACACCTGTCTTTACAAAATCATTCATCAGACTGGCCCATCTCCATTTATTCAGATATATATTCAGATATGATGGTATTATATTGAGGCCTATCATATTCAGGTGGCTGAGCTACATTAGTATCAGTGAGTAATGTGTGTCGGTAATGTGGTTCAGGGTTCAACAGATCAAGGTGAGAACCCACGTGAGCAACATCCCAGGGACCTGAATTTGAGAATCACTGGAGTTCAAGTTCAAGTTCAAGTTCAAGTTTAAGTCTTAAACAGAGTGGACAACAGAATAGAATAGATACCTTTAGACCAAGTAATAAGTCATAGCTTAACACTTGGATGGGGATACATGAACACAGTTAAAACCATCTGATGTGAATGTGTTGGGCCAGTTTGTATTAGACCTATTTGAAGATTAAAATCAAGTTCCCCCTTGATTCTCTACTACTGACACACCTAAGGCCTTTTGGACAGTCTTGTGAAACACCAAATAAACAAAGCAATGTGTCTCGCTCGCATATACACATACAGCTAGATAATCATAAATACCCATAAAACCAAATTAACATTTCAGGAGCGTTTAACATTGCAAATGGAAAACAGTAATTTGTGTGTGTGTGCCTTATTAAGCCAGTAGCAGAGGGAAGCAGAATGGCCAATTATACAGCATTCTCCTCTCTTCCCTCTATCCCTCCTTCCTCTCCTCCCCCTTTACTCAATCCTCTCCCCTTCTCCCCAAACAAACACAGCTATTTGCATATTGTTTAATGGATTGTGAACCAGCCAACCCCAAAAGCAGGCCTAATTGAAGTAATGCATCAAATTGTCTGTTTATAGAAAAAGGCCACTCTTTACACACGTCATCTGGCAACTTTTTTCTTCACTCACACATGTTACCCATTATTCCTTCATATTCATTAAGTCTGCTTTGAGCCATAGATGCTTTGAATTCAAGTCCGATATATTTGAAGGATTGTAATGGGGTTTCTAAAAATGTACTGTCCCTGTAAGCAGCTAAATGGGTCTGAACATTTCTGGCAGGCACAGGTTTCTCTCTTTCCTATGTCCTATCTTATCCACTCCAACAAGTCTCTTGCCTATGTCCTATCTTTTCCAATCCAACAAGTCTCTTGCCTATGTCCTATCTTATCCACTCCAACAAGTCTCTTGCCTATGTCCTATCTTATCCACTCCAACAAGTCTCTTGCCTATGTCCTATCTTATCCAATCCAACAAGTCTCTTGCCTATGTCCTATCTACAAGTCTCTCTCCAACAAGTCTCTTGCTGATGTCCTATCTTATCCACTCCAACAAGTCTCTTGCCTATGTCCTATCTTATCCACTCCAACAAGTCTCTTGCTGATGTCCTATCTTATAAAATCCAACAAATTTCTTATTGATGTCCTATCTTAAACACTCCAACAAGTCTCTTGCCTATGTCCTATCTTATCCACTCCAACAAGTCTCTTTCCTATGTCCTATCTTATCCACTCCAACAAGTCTCTTGCCTATGTCATATCTTATCCACTCCAACAAATCTCTTGTTGATGTCCTATCTTATCCAATCCAACAAGTCTCTTGCCTATGCCCTATCTTATCCAATCCAGCAAGTATCTTGCCTATGTGCTATCTTATCCACTCCAACAAGTCTCTTGCCTATGTCCTATCTTATCCACTCCAACAAGTCTCTTGCTGATGTCCTATCTTATCCACTCCAACAAATATCTTGTTGATGTCCTATCTTATCCACTCCAACAAGTCTCTTGTTGATGTCCTATCTTACCCACTCCAACAAGTCTCTTGCCTATGTCCAATCTTATCCAATCCAACAAGTCTCTTGCCTATGTGCTATCTTATCCAATCCAACAAGTCTCTTGCCTATGTGCTATCTTATCCACTCCAACAATTCTCTTGCCTATGTCCTATCTTATCCACTCCAACAAGTCTCTTGCCTATGTCCTATCTTATCCACTCCAACAAGTCTCTTGCTGATGTCCTATCTTATCCACTCCAACAAGTCTCGTTGATGTCCTATCTTATCCACTCCAACAAGTCTCTTGTTGATGTCCTATCTTATCCACTCCAACAAGTATCTTGCCTATGTCCTATCTTATCCACTCCAACAAATCTATTGTTGATGTCCTATCTTATCCAATCCAACAAGTCTCTTGCCTATGTGCTATCTTATCCACTCCAACAATTCTCTTGCCTATGTCCTATCTTATCCAATCCAACAAGTCTCTTGCCTATGTCCTATCTTATCCACTCCAACAAGTCTCTTGCCTATGTCCTATCTTATACACTCCAACAAGTCTCTTGCTGATGTCCTATCTTATCCACTCCAACAAGTCTCTTGCTGATGTCCTATCTTATCCACTCCAACAAGTCTCTTGTTGATGTCCTATCTTATCCACTCCAACAAGTCTCTTGCCTATGTCCTATCTTATCCAATCCAACAAGTCTCGTGCCTATGTGCTATCTTATCCAATCCAACAAGTCTCTTGCCTATGTGCTATCTTATCCACTCCAACAATTCTCTTGCCTATGTCGTATCTTATACACTCCAACAAGTCTCTTGCTGATGTCCTATCTTATCCACTCCAACAAGTCTCTTGCTGATGTCCTATCTTATCCACTCCAACAAGTCTCTTGTTGATGTCCTATCTTATCCACTCCAACAAGTCTCTTGCTGATGTCCTATCTTATCCACTCCAACAAGTCTCTTGTTGATGTCCTATCTTATCCACTCCAACAAGTCTCTTGCCTATGTCCTATCTTATCCAATCCAACAAGTCTCGTGCCTATGTGCTATCTTATCCAATCCAACAAGTCTCTTGCCTATGTGCTATCTTATCCACTCCAACAAGTCTCTTGCTTATGTCCTATCTTATCCACTCCAACAAGTCCCTTGCTGATGTCCTATCTTATCCACTCCAACAAGTCTCGTTGATGTCCTATCTTATCCACTCCAACAAATCTCTTGTTGATGTCCTATCTTATCCAATCCAACATGTCTCTTGCCTGTGTCCTATCTTATCCAATCCAACAAGTCTCTTGCCTATGTCCTATCTTATCCACTCCAACAAGTCTCTTGCCTATGTCCTATCTTATACACTCCAACAAGTCTCTTGCTGATGTCCTATCTTATCCACTCCAACAAGTCTCTTGCTGATGTCCTATCTTATCCACTCCAACAAGTCTCTTGCTGATGTCCTATCTTATCCACTCCAACAAGTCTCGTTGATGTCCTATCTTATCCACTCCAACAAGTCTCTTGCCTATGTCCTATCTTATCCACTCCAATAAGTATCTTGCCTATGTCCTATCTTATCCACTCCAACAAGTCTCTTGCTGATGTCCTATCTTATCCACTCCAACAAGTCTCTTGCTGATGTCCTATCTTATCCACTCCAACAAGTCTCTTGTTGATGTCCTATCTTATCCACTCCAACAAGTCTCTTGCCTATGTCCTATCTTATCCAATCCAACAAGTCTCTTGCCTATGTGCTATCTTATCCACTCCAACAATTCTCTTGCCTATGTCCTATCTTATACACTCCAACAAGTCTCTTGCTGATGTCCTATCTTATCCACTCCAACAAGTCTCTTGCTGATGTCCTATCTTATCCACTCCAACAAGTCTCTTGCTGATGTCCTATCTTATCCACTCCAACAAGTCTCGTTGATGTCCTATCTTATCCACTCCAACAAGTCTCTTGCCTATGTCCTATCTTATCCACTCCAATAAGTATCTTGCCTATGTCCTATCCTATCCACTCCAACAAGTATCTTGCCTATGTCCTATCTTATCCACTCCAATAAGTATCTTGCCTATGTCCTATCTTATCCACTCCAATAAGTATCTTGCCTATGTCCTATCTTATCCACTCCAACAAGTCTCTTGCTGATGTCCTATCTTATCCACTCCAACAAGTCTCGTTGATGTCCTATCTTATCCACTCCAACAAGTCTCTTGTTGATGTCCTATCTTATCCACTCCAACAAGTATCTTGCCTATGTCCTATCTTATCCACTCCAATAAGTCTCTTGCCTATGTCCTATCTTATACACTCCAACAAGTCTCTTGCCTATGTCCTATCTTATCCACTCCAACAAGTCTCTTGCCTATGTGCTATCTTATCCACTCCAACAATTCTCTTGCCTATGTCCTATCTTATACACTCCAACAAGTCTCTTCCTGATGTCCTATCTTATCCACTCCAACAAGTCTCTTGCTGATGTCCTATCTTATCCACTCCAACAAGTCTCTTGCCTATGTGCTATCTTATCCACTCCAACAATTCTCTTGCCTATGTCCTATCTTATACACTCCAACAAGTCTCTTGCTGATGTCCTATCTTATCCACTCCAACAAGTCTCTTGCTGATGTCCTATCTTATCCACTCCAACAAGTCTCTTGCTGATGTCCTATCTTATCCACTCCAACAAGTCTCGTTGATGTCCTATCTTATCCACTCCAACAAGTCTCTTGCCTATGTCCTATCTTATCCACTCCAATAAGTATCTTGCCTATGTCCTATCCTATCCACTCCAACAAGTATCTTGCCTATGTCCTATCTTATCCACTCCAATAAGTATCTTGCCTATGTCCTATCTTATCCACTCCAATAAGTATCTTGCCTATGTCCTATCTTATCCACTCCAACAAGTCTCTTGCTGATGTCCTATCTTATCCACTCCAACAAGTCTCGTTGATGTCCTATCTTATCCACTCCAACAAGTCTCTTGTTGATGTCCTATCTTATCCACTCCAACAAGTATCTTGCCTATGTCCTATCTTATCCACTCCAACAAATCTATTGTTGATGTCCTATCTTATCCAATCCAACAAGTCTCTTGCCTATGTGCTATCTTATCCACTCCAACAATTCTCTTGCCTATGTCCTATCTTATCCAATCCAACAAGTCTCTTGCCTATGTCCTATCTTATCCACTCCAACAAGTCTCTTGCCTATGTCCTATCTTATACACTCCAACAAGTCTCTTGCTGATGTCCTATCTTATCCACTCCAACAAGTCTCTTGCTGATGTCCTATCTTATCCACTCCAACAAGTCTCTTGTTGATGTCCTATCTTATCCACTCCAACAAGTCTCTTGCCTATGTCCTATCTTATCCAATCCAACAAGTCTCGTGCCTATGTGCTATCTTATCCAATCCAACAAGTCTCTTGCCTATGTGCTATCTTATCCACTCCAACAATTCTCTTGCCTATGTCCTATCTTATACACTCCAACAAGTCTGTTGCTGATGTCCTATCTTATCCACTCCAACAAAGCTCTTGCTGCTGTCCTATCTTATCCACTCCAACAAGTCTCTTGTTGATGTCCTATCTTATCAACTCCAACAAGTCTCTTGCTGATGTCCTATCTTATCCACTCCAACAAGTCTCTTGTTGATGTCCTATCTTATCCACTCCAACAAGTCTCTTGCCTATGTCCTATCTTATCCAATCCAACAAGTCTCGTGCCTATGTGCTATCTTATCCAATCCAACAAGTCTCTTGCCTATGTGCTATCTTATCCACTCCAACAATTCTCTTGCCTATGTCCTATCTTATACACTCCAACAAGTCTCTTGCTGATGTCCTATCTTATCCACTCCAACAAGTCTCTTGCTGATGTCCTATCTTATCCACTCCAACAAGTCTCTTGTTGATGTCCTATCTTATCCACTCCAACAAGTCTCTTGCCTATGTCCTATCTTATCCAATCCAACAAGTCTCTTGCCTATGTGCTATCTTATCCACTCCAACAATTCTCTTGCCTATGTCCTATCTTATACACTCCAACAAGTCTCTTGCTGATGTCCTATCTTATCCACTCCAACAAGTCTCTTGCTGATGTCCTATCTTATCCACTCCAACAAGTCTCTTGCTGATGTCCTATCTTATCCACTCCAACAAGTCTCGTTGATGTCCTATCTTATCCACTCCAACAAGTCTCTTGCCTATGTCCTATCTTATCCACTCCAATAAGTATCTTGCCTATGTCCTATCCTATCCACTCCAACAAGTATCTTGCCTATGTCCTATCTTATCCACTCCAATAAGTATCTTGCCTATGTCCTATCTTATCCACTCCAATAAGTATCTTGCCTATGTCCTATCTTATCCACTCCAACAAGTCTCTTGCTGATGTCCTATCTTATCCACTCCAACAAGTCTCTTGCTGATGTCCTATCTTATCCACTCCAACAAGTCTCGTTGATGTCCTATCTTATCCACTCCAACAAGTCTCTTGCCTATGTCCTATCTTATCCACTCCAATAAGTATCTTGCCTATGTCCTATCCTATCCACTCCAACAAGTATCTTGCCTATGTCCTATCTTATCCACTCCAATAAGTATCTTGCCTATGTCCTATCTTATCCACTCCAATAAGTATCTTGCTGATGTCCTATCTTATCCACTCCAACAAGTCCCTTGCTGATGTCCTATCTTATCCACTCCAACAAGTCTCGTTGATGTCCTATCTTATCCACTCCAACAAATCTCTTGTTGATGTCCTATCTTATCCAATCCAACAAGTCTCTTGCCTATGTCCTATCTTATCCACTCCAACAAATCTATTGTTGATGTCCTATCTTATCCAATCCAACAAGTCTCTTGCCTATGTGCTATCTTATCCACTCCAACAATTCTCTTGCCTATGTCCTATCTTATCCAATCCAACAAGTCTCTTGCCTATGTCCTATCTTATCCACTCCAACAAGTCTCTTGCCTATGTCCTATCTTATACACTCCAACAAGTCTCTTGCTGATGTCCTATCTTATCCACTCCAACAAGTCTCTTGCTGATGTCCTATCTTATCCACTCCAACAAGTCTCTTGTTGATGTCCTATCTTATCCACTCCAACAAGTCTCTTGCCTATGTCCTATCTTATCCAATCCAACAAGTCTCGTGCCTATGTGCTATCTTATCCAATCCAACAAGTCTCTTGCCTATGTGCTATCTTATCCACTCCAACAATTCTCTTGCCTATGTCCTATCTTATACACTCCAACAAGTCTCTTGTTGATGTCCTATCTTATCAACTCCAACAAGTCTCTTGCTGATGTCCTATCTTATCCACTCCAACAAGTCTCTTGTTGATGTCCTATCTTATCCACTCCAACAAGTCTCTTGCCTATGTCCTATCTTATCCAATCCAACAAGTCTCGTGCCTATGTGCTATCTTATCCAATCCAACAAGTCTCTTGCCTATGTGCTATCTTATCCACTCCAACAATTCTCTTGCCTATGTCCTATCTTATACACTCCAACAAGTCTCTTGCTGATGTCCTATCTTATCCACTCCAACAAGTCTCTTGCTGATGTCCTATCTTATCCACTCCAACAAGTCTCTTGTTGATGTCCTATCTTATCCACTCCAACAAGTCTCTTGCCTATGTCCTATCTTATCCAATCCAACAAGTCTCTTGCCTATGTCCTATCTTATCCAATCCAACAAGTCTCTTGCCTATGTGCTATCTTATCCACTCCAACAATTCTCTTGCCTATGTCCTATCTTATACACTCCAACAAGTCTCTTGCTGATGTCCTATCTTATCCACTCCAACAAGTCTCTTGCTGATGTCCTATCTTATCCACTCCAACAAGTCTCTTGCTGATGTCCTATCTTATCCACTCCAACAAGTCTCGTTGATGTCCTATCTTATCCACTCCAACAAGTCTCTTGCCTATGTCCTATCTTATCCACTCCAATAAGTATCTTGCCTATGTCCTATCCTATCCACTCCAACAAGTATCTTGCCTATGTCCTATCTTATCCACTCCAATAAGTATCTTGCCTATGTCCTATCTTATCCACTCCAATAAGTATCTTGCCTATGTCCTATCTTATCCACTCCAACAAGTCTCTTGCTGATGTCCTATCTTATCCACTCCAACAAGTCTCGTTGATGTCCTATCTTATCCACTCCAACAAGTCTCTTGTTGATGTCCTATCTTATCCACTCCAACAAGTATCTTGCCTATGTCCTATCTTATCCACTCCAATAAGTCTCTTGCTTATGTCCTATCTTATACACTCCAACAAGTCTCTTGCCTATGTCCTATCTTATCCACTCCAACAAGTCTCTTGCCTATGTCCTATCTTATCCACTCCAACAAGTCTCTTGCCTATGTGCTATCTTATCCACTCCAACAATTCTCTTGCCTATGTCCTATCTTATACACTCCAACAAGTCTCTTGCTGATGTCCTATCTTATCCACTCCAACAAGTCTCTTGCTGATGTCCTATCTTATCCACTCCAACAAGTCTCTTGCCTATGTGCTATCTTATCCACTCCAACAATTCTCTTGCCTATGTCCTATCTTATACACTCCAACAAGTCTCTTGCTGATGTCCTATCTTATCCACTCCAACAAGTCTCTTGCTGATGTCCTATCTTATCCACTCCAACAAGTCTCTTGCTGATGTCCTATCTTATCCACTCCAACAAGTCTCGTTGATGTCCTATCTTATCCACTCCAACAAGTCTCTTGCCTATGTCCTATCTTATCCACTCCAATATGTATCTTGCCTATGTCCTATCCTATCCACTCCAACAAGTATCTTGCCTATGTCCTATCTTATCCACTCCAATAAGTATCTTGCCTATGTCCTATCTTATCCACTCCAATAAGTATCTTGCCTATGTCCTATCTTATCCACTCCAACAAGTCTCTTGCTGATGTCCTATCTTATCCACTCCAACAAGTCTCGTTGATGTCCTATCTTATCCACTCCAACAAGTCTCTTGTTGATGTCCTATCTTATCCACTCCAACAAGTATCTTGCCTATGTCCTATCTTATCCACTCCAATAAGTCTCTTGCCTATGTCCTATCTTATACACTCCAACAAGTCTCTTGCCTATGTCCTATCTTATCCACTCCAACAAGTCTCTTGCCTATGTCCTATCTTATCCACTCCAACAAGTCTCTTGCTGATGTCCTATCTTATCCACTCCAAGAAGTCTCTTGCTGATGTCCTATCTTTTCCACTCCAAGAAGTCTCTTTCTGCTCAGTGTTTTCAAGATGCAACATTTATCTCCCAAACAGAAAGAGAGAGAGAGAGAGAGAGAGAGAAGGAAAACAGAGAGAAAGAATGGAAGGAAAGAAAGTAATAGACTGGGCATTGTGTGTATGGATATTGGGGTCTATGTCTGTGTTTTCAGGGGAGAAGTGGCTTCCTTTGGTTTGAACAAAGAGTCAATGGCTTCTCCTCAGCTGGAGTAGAACAAGGTCAGCAGGCTAACTGATCCACCAATGGAGGTCCAGAGAGGACCCAGGTTCCCATGCTCCTGGAGGCTGAGGCACGGCCATTGCCCATGGGAAGCTTCTTAAACCCTCAAACACCACTCTCCCATTAGAACAAAGAACACATACAGAAACACACACTGAAATGCATATACATGCTCAAATACTGTATGCATACACACACAGACACATCATCACACACACAAGTAGCCAACTGCACACAAACAACCACTTTCACAGAATAGACTGATCTCTCTCTTTGGCAGCAGCCTCCATCCTATGTCCCGCTCCATCCCTCTTGAGGATTTAATTTTCCCCACAGTACTAACACAGACAATAGAAATGGAAATGGAGATTGATGATAAAACCTTTTAGCTCATTCCCTTAGATTCATTAATTGATTGAAAAAAGTGTCAACGCCATTTGGATAATGCCATGAAGGAGCACATACAGTGTTTCATTTTCAAAAAGCCCTTACAATGGTCGTAACCTTTAAAAAGTTGAGAGCGAGAGAGAAAGAGGAATCTAGAAATATCAACTGTGCTGAATACTGATACTTTGACGCAGGAAAAAAGTAAATTGTCTGATGTACAGTACTGTATGTCTGGATTCATCAGATTTGGTGTCACCTCTGAACTAATATAAATATTTAAAGCACTAAGAGGAATGAGACATAGTCACATCTAAAATATGGATCTGGTAATCAGAGCTAATAAATATTAGACTTATAGCGTAATGTTCAGGATGAATGGTTATTCTGTGTTGAATAGTTAATGTATGGATGGCTATGTAGACTCCCAAGTCATTAGAACCCCAGTCATCTCTGTCACTTTTACATCACATCTACATCAATGGCTGATTAGATCATTACATACCACTCTCTAACTTATGTCAGGCACAAGACTCAGACAGCCTGTCCATGATTTTCCTCACTGTCTTACTGTGTTCACTAGGAATGTAGTTGCAGACTGTTCAGAACGTCTTGAATGGTATATCTTTCTCTCTCTCCCTCCCTTTCTTCCCTTTCATCAATGACCTAGCTATGTTGATGGATGGAGGAAAGATAGCTCTCTCTGATAATTGGGACGTTACCTCCACTCTTGGTATTCTACCCCAGAAGAGTCTAAGGAGCTGGAGATGATGAATACTTGTTCTCTGACTGCCCCTGGGGAGATGTTAAGTCCATCTTGCCTGTCTTTGGTGCTAGGCCCTCTCATCCCTATCTCCCTTTCCTTATCTCTTTCATCATCTCTCTCTCTTCTTTCTCTCTGATGGATGGTATGACTGTGTTTAATCTTTATGTGACCGTCTTTCACCTCACCTGCTCTCTCCACCTCACCACAACCTGAATCCCAACACCAGCCATGCATCCCTGCTCTATATCTGCTCTCTCAACCTGATGCTTCTCTGCTGAAACACACTCACAACACAGATCAGTAGATACCATTATTTGACATTTAGTTTAAACAATATAGTTTATGTTTTTCTGGCAGGGTGCAGTGTTTCAGTGACAAGGACATGAAACAAAATCATGAGGAGAGGAGGAGAAGAGAGGGAAGGAGAGGAGGAAAGGAGCGGAGAGGAGGAGAGGAGACGGAAGGAGAGTTAACACAGTGACAGTCTCTAACAATAGGAGCCCAGAGTCTGAGCCAGAGGACTATTTGAATTCTGCCTCTGAAAGCCTAAACAGCCACATGCTGGGAGTGATAAACCTGGGGATTTATTCTCATTCCTCTCTCTACTGCCGCATACGCAGAGGAGTAGAAAATTAAAGGAAGGGGGAGTGGGGGTGGGGGTGGAGATAAAATGACTATTACTTCATAAAAGTGTTCCTTTTTTTAGGGGGTGGGCTGTTTGCCTCGAAAGCAGAAACAACTTCAAACTTCCATCTAAAAAACATACGATAAGTAATTTTTTCCCTTAACAGGAGTCAATTGATAATTGGACTATGGTAAGGTCAAACTTCGATGAAAATGAAACTAGATAAAGCTGTCTCAGTATGTCATTGTAGGTGTGTATGTGTCTGTGTGTATGTTCCATTGTCACTGTTTTGTATCTAACATTTTTGTGTGTGAATGCCATCTTGTGTGTGTGTATGTCAGCATGTGTGTGTCTCATGGCTCATAACACACATATCGGACAACCGCTGTTTCAGCATGCTCGATTAGACGTGCACCCGAGTGTCTGTGTGTTTGTGTGTTTGTGTGTTTTCATGTTTGTGTGTTTGTGTGTTTTCATGTTTGTGTGTTTTCATGTTTGTGTGTTTGCGTGTTTTCATGTTTGTGTGTTTTCATGTTTGTGTGTTTGCGTGTTTTCATGTTTGTGTGTTTTCATGTTTGTGTGTTTTCATGTTTGTGTGTTTTCATGTTTATGTGTTTGTGTGTTTTCATGTTTGTGTGTTTTCATGTTTGTGTTTTTTCATGTTTGTGTGTTTTCATGTTTGTGTGTGTCGCGCATGTAGTTTGTCTCTGCTCCAAGAAAACATGAATCACATAAAAAACATGAGAAAAATATCTGTGCTTTTCGGACACTTGTATGAACAAATAATATATTGATTATGGGTTTTGTACGTGACTCAGACACAGTTCCCAACAGATCTAAGTCCAACAGTCTAAGATTCACATGTATTGTAACCGGTGAGATAAGAACATGGGTCTCCCACATGAGAAGTCAACATCTTGACCATTAGACCCAGAGTGGCACCACTAGGTTGCTCTTTCAATGCAATAGGTCAGACAAAAACAAATGTACTCAAGTTAATATTTGCTGGGATTGATTAATCATAAACGCCACACTCAGAATTAGAGATTTGTAATTTAGGATTTTTGTTATATAAAAAGCATTACAACAATATTGGCATCTTGATTTTGTCCAAAGTCACTTTTAGCAAAATCAGATAAATTGATAAAGCAAACTTTTCTTCTTTTTAACTTGAGTTGACATCGCATTGTTGTTATGTGTATATTATCTTTCTTGGGATGTTTTCAGTGGATTTTGAATGCTTTCAGACAATTGAAGTAACTTTACAAGGATTATCCACACCTGTTTCAATGATTATTGCTTTTTCTTGCAAATGACAAAATTATGGAGTACAGCCATGCGCAAACTCAACATGAGGCAGTGTCCCGTTAATGACATCACAGGAAGGTAAAGGTCAGGGTCAACACTAATGTGAATAATATAGGGTGGCAGCGTAGCCTAGAGTTAGAGCGTTGGACTAGCAACCCAAAGGTTGGAAGATCGAATCCCCGAGCTTACAAGGTACAAATCTGTTGTTCTGTCCCTGCACAAGGCAGATAACCCACTGTTCTTAAGCCATCATTGAAAATAAGATATTCTTTCTTAACTGACTTGCCAAGTAAAATAAAGGTATAAAAATAACTATGCTCCCATGAATAGTAATACTACTATAATGCAGTTAAGTACACTTCCTATTCATTGGGAATTATTTATATAATGCCCACACTATAACACTTCTCCCCCATTATCTTCAATCCCCCTGCGTTGAAAAGACATTAAGTATACAAGTTAACAACAACAGTGTTTCCTCTTCTTTTCTTCACTTTAGAACTTGTGCTACCTTTTTCTTTCAACTAAGTCTGCTGTTCAAAAACTAACACCATGTGTCTCCTAGTCTCAATAGAGTCAGTCTGTCAGGAGTCTTGTGACTACACTGTGATCTGCCAGTACTCATGGTGTCCACATAGACACAGTTGAGACATGTCCCAGTGGAGCTGGGTCTGAGGGCACAGGAGTAAGTTGGGTGTTTGTCAGAGACAGTCCATGACCCTCTCCTGGAGCCACTGAGTGCCCCTGTTCCTCAGACACTTGTCATCCTGTTTCAACTTGTGCACTACCACCCACAGCTGTTTTGTCTGAAAACATTGTATTTTCTTTGTCATAGCGGAGGCGGATGTGGTCCTGGTGTCTGCGCATGACATGACTATCAGTCAGTTTGACCACAAAGGAGACTGGACCACTCTGACTCAGAAGGATACCTGGCAACCAGTGTTGGCTGCTTGTGAAGTTGCGGATGTAGACAGTGTCATTTGGTTTTAACTGTCTCTCCCTCGTGTGGTGGTCATGTCTCTCTTTTTGTTTCTCCTGCTTACATTCCACTCATGCCGTGATGTCCGGATGTGGTAGGTCCAGGTGAGCTTTTGGCTTTCTGTCCCTCAGCATCTCAGCTGGAGTTTGTCCTGTTGTTGTTTGTGGCATGATGCAGTACTGGAACAAGAACCGAGAGAGCTTGGTTGCGATGGTTCCCCCATCCTTTTCAGCACCTCTTTCAGTGTCTCCACAGCCTGCTCCGCTAAGCCATTTGAAGCCGGGTGAAACAAGAATTCTTGTAACAAGTCACAGGTGAAGGTTAGGCAGACCATGGGTTGCAAACACCTAGCGTAGCTTCTCGATGGTTGTTGTCACGGTGATGTTGCTCATAATGTGAGCCTCCAGCCACTTCTGGTCAGAAGATGGCTCCACTTCTGGAGCCATCTTCTGGTTGATCTGGCATTTTGTTTACTTGATCTATGTTAGGCCACCAGATATAAGCTCTGGCTAAACTTTTCATCCGAGAGGCACCCAGGTGAGCCTCATGAACCTCGTCCTTCTCAGCACTTGTCAGCGTGCGTGGGGCAAATCCTGTCCTGGGCTTGAAACAGTAAGGCTCTACTTGAGGATCCACAAACAGTACCCTGCAGCGTGCCCAGTTCATCTCTGAAAACCTCAGGGTACTTTTTAATGACATCAACAGTCACTTGTGTGTGTTTTATCTCATCCCAATTCAGTTTTATTTTGTTGAGCCAGTCATGCCCTAGTAGACCAGGCCCATTCCCTTTCACCGCCAGGAGCGGTGCTCTCGCTTCCTGGCTGTTGTATGCAATGTCCACCTCTAGAGCCCCTAGCAATGGTAGGGTCTCTCCAGTGTATGTACGCAGTCTGATCCCTGCTGATGTGATGGCAGGAGCCTAATTCCCTCCCGCCGCTCCTGCTCTACGTCGCTCAACAAAAAAAGCTAACTGGCTAACTCTCTGATTCTTAGCTAGCTAGTGCAACATCACATACAAGCTGACCTCTAAGTTTTATCCTCATCGTCAAAAAGATGTAGTAACTTTACAAGGATTATCCCCATGCGTGTGAGTATTAGTTGCCTTTACTTGCAAACTATACAATAAAGGGGTACAGCCATGTACAAATGGTAGAAAACAGGGGAGTGAGATACCCAACTCAACATGAGGTAGTGTCCCGTTAATACTGTGCCAACTCTCGGTGATGCCATCACAGGAGGGTAAATGGCACGGTTAACACCAATGCCCATAATAAACAAGCTCCCATGAATAGTAATATGTATTTTGGATGTTTTCAGTGTATTTTGAACAATTTCAGATAATGTGATTAATCACGATAAAAAAGACTAGTGCACTAAAATTACAAAAAGTAAACCGACACTCTTAATTCAAAATCATCGCTTTGCAGAAAAGTATATTTTAACAATCATTCCAATAACAAACACATTCACACATTTTCAAATACATAAAAATCCCTTTTAGGCCGGTGACAAAAACCAATGGACAGCTAGTACTAAAAATAGCTAGCTAGCGGTTATCAATTAGCATGCAACCATTAGTTACAAATGTCATAATAAATAGCCATACAACTAGTAATACCAAATATCATAATACATACAATTAGTGTGGTTTATATGTAGACTTGTAAATACACTCAATATGAGCCATTGTTTGTAAAAAAATAAAAAGTAAACTATTTAAGAACCATAATAATACATTTTCCGAAATGCCAGAAACTGGACACAGTTTAGTTAAACATGTTATCTCTAGATTATGAAAACATAACCATGCGTACAACCTGGAAAATAGGATAAGAAATAAGGAGACACTGGGTTCTATTTCTCTGTTCTTTTCACTCGGCATCTTCCAACGGTCACGGACCAAGGTATGAAGAAGAGATGCACCCCCCTGCATAAGAAGCACTTTGAATGCCACCCCCTAGTGGTAGTGCTAAGTATTTGTGTGTGTATATATATATATATTTATTTTTATTTTTTTATTTTTTTTTCCACACCATGCATACAACACCATGTTACATTAATAATCAAGTGGATGGCGCAAAAATAGTAAACAATTATTTTGACCGCAGTTTAATATTTATAATCAGGTAGGTAGCTGGGGCATCAGGGTTACCTACCCACGCTCTGGTGGTTAGAGTGTTGGACTAGTAACTGGAAGGTTGCAAGTTCAAACCCCTGAGCTGACAAGGTACAAATCTGTAATTCTGCCCCTGAACAGGCAGTTAACCCACTGTTCCTAGGCTGTCATTGAAAATAATAATTTGTTCTTAACTGACTTGCCTAGTAAAATCGACGTAAAAAAAAAACAACAACCTAATTACAGTTTCATTATAGAATTTTCAATTCCACATGTGGAAACATTGCTACTGCAACATGTTAATACCACCTTTTCACGTCAGGCGAAAAACCTTATTTCACCCCCACATGTGAACTTGCAATTCCATATGTGAAATTTAACTTGAAGTGCTAATTCGATTTTCACATGTGAAAGTTTTACATATGTGCAAATACAATTCCAAATGTGAGAGTGAGCTTTTCACAGCGAGTTTTCTTACATGTGAAACTGGAATTGTGATTTTGCAGTTACTTTTAGACAAACAATATTTTGTATCTTTTGACATTGGTATGTACCATTTGATAATTGTATTCTTATTGCATGATTATTAATTGATATTTGATGTGATGGTCTAATGGTACATGTTATTCACACTACACATAGCATATAATGTAAGCTTGGACTCGATCTGTGCAGCTCTGAGCCAAGGTTAACTCAATCATTCAATGCTAGGACATTGATCACAAAATGTTAGCTCTTTGTCGCTTAGCCTGTTAATAATTATCTTGGACACATGTAACTTCTAGTTTTCGAGTGGTAATGCAAGGCTCACTGCCTTGGCAAGACCCATCAGAGAAACTTATGGGATTTATAGGGTTAAAACATGATGTTTAGGCACTC
>NC_088233.1:30442576-30485076 GCF_036934945.1 Oncorhynchus masou masou
TTCCTTTAGAAAAAAACAATATTTAGCATTCATCTGCAACACAGTACACCCAGAGGAAATAAGGAGCGAGGGAGAAAGAGAGACAGAAAACAGCAAGATCTAAAGATAAATAGAACTCGAATCTTGTTAAATAGCCAGGAATGACGTGCTGTATGTTGTACGTTACTCTATGTAGTGTGTTGCTTGCTTTGACTTCATGGTGATGTTGTGTGTGTGTGTAAATATTAATGGGTCATATGAACTCTAGCCAGCAAGCATTTTGACGCCTCAGGCCATGAAGCTGTAGAGGGCCTGCTATCAGCGCAACCCAAACAACACACACACACACACACACACACACACACACACACACACACACACACACACACACACACACACACACACACACACACACACACACACACACACACACACACACACACACACACACACACACACAACTACACTCCCGCTTTAAGCCGTGACAGAGTTCCTTAAGGCTGTAACACAACGCAACAGTTTTTACATGCTTCTTTCACTGTGCTCTGAAAACACAGTAACACATCAACAGTAACACATCGGTCTGTCAGTCTGTCTATTAGAGATTAGCTAGAGGGGAGACTTAACACACACAGCTTATGGCTTACTGTCTGTTGTCTAACGTCTGTCTGTTGTTTGGTGTGTTCATCATGTACAGATGAACTAACCAATGCCTCATATGGCTAACAGAAGAAGAACATTGATCAGTCAGAGAGAAGTGGTGGAGTAGTACTTTTGCAGAGATACTATATGTGCTCTTTTGTGTGATGAAAATGTGGCCAAAAGCTAATGAATACAATTACTGTTATGTGCTTGCATGCGCGTAGGTCCGTGCGTATGTGTGTGAGTTTGAGTGTTTGCATGCGTTGGTATGTGATTATGATAATGATGTATGGTGATCAGTGTGACTGTCACTAGCCTGCCAGATACATCATGATTAATGGATGCTGTTCCACATAGCATCATCAACTGGCTGAAACCCTTCTGATATGAATCACACTGCCAGAGGCTGATGAGGAAGAAAACATGATTTAGAGTTTTTGTTTCGTAAAATCAAGGAGAAGAGGACTTCCTGCCATGATGGCATAGATCACCATCAAATGGCCAAGTTCAGAGTGCATGTCAGATTGATATCTGTACACATCTTTCCAGAACAGAAAGAGACATTTTATTTATATTTATTTTTTATTTCACCTTTATTTAACCAGGAAGCCAGTTGAGAACAAGTTCTCATTTACCTGGCCAAGATAAAGCAAAGCAGTGCGACAAAAACAAAAACACAGAATTACACATAAACAAATTTACAGTCAATAACACAATATAAAAATCTATGCACTGTGTGTGCAAATGTAGAAGATTAGGGACGTAAGGCAATAAATAGGCCATAGAGTTGAAATAATTACAATTTAGCATTGACACTGGAGTGATAGATGTGCAGATTATGATGTGCAAGTAGAGATACTGGGGTGCAAAAGAGCCAAAAGATAAATAATAATATGGGGATGAGGTAGTTGGGTGTGCTATTTACAGATGGGCTGTGTACAGGTGCAATGATCTGTAAGCTGCTCTGACAGCTGATGCTTAAAGTTAGTGAGGGAGATATGAGTCTCCAGCTTCAGTGATTTTTGCAATTCGTTCCAGTCATTGGCAGCAGAAAACTGGAAGGAAAGGCGGCCAAAGAGGAATTGGCTTTGGGGGTGACCAGTGAAATATACCTGCTGGAGCGCGTGGTATGGGTGGGTGCTGCTATGGTGACCAGTGAGCTGAGATAAGGCGGAGCTTTACCTAGCAAAGACTGATAGATGACCTGGAGCCAGTGGGTTAGGCGCCGACTATGTAGCAAGGGCCAGCCAACGAGAGCATACAGGTCGCAGTGGTGGGTAGTATATGGTGCTTTGCTGACAAAACGGATGGCACTGTGATAGACTACATCCAGTTTGCTGAGTAGAGTGTTGGAGGCTATTTTGTAAATTACATCACCAAAGTCTAGGATCGGTAGGATAGTCAGTTTTACGAGGGTATGTTTGGCAGCATGAGTGAATGAGGCTTTGTTGCAAAGTAGGAAGCCGATTCTAGATTTAATTTTGGATTGGAGATGCTTAATGTGAGTCTGGAAGGAGAGTTTACAATCTAACCAGACACCTAGGTATTTGTAGTTGTCCTTCCACGATACCCAGTCCAGGTCGATTAGAAAGGCCTGCTCGCTGAAGTGTTTTAGGAAGCGTTTGACAGTGGACGCAGGCAATGGGGCTGTAATCGCTGAGATCCTGGTTGAAGACAGCATAGGTGTATTAAAAGGGCAAGTTGGTCAGGATGATCTCTATGAGGGTGCCCATGTTTACAGATTTAGGGTTGAACTTGGTAGGCCCTATTTTTCTCTCCATGTCCCTGGATTTCAACCGCTAACTCTGGACATTCATTCCTGGATATCGCAGCTAGCTAGCTGCTATCCGTGTGACTATCGGCTTTCGTCGATTCCGGAGCAAACATAAATTATTCCGGAGCTAGCGATCTGAAGAGTTCCATCAATCACTCCTGGGCTACAATCACCTATCCGGACCCGTTTTACTGCCAACGCGGAGCCCCACCGGGCCTTCACAACTGGACTACCGACCTTATCTACCCGAAGGAGTTATCCGGCTGGCTCATCCGTCGCGACGTTACCTGAACGCACATCTGCGGTCTGCTAAACGTTAGCTGTCTTATCAGCTGCAATCTGAATAGACCTATCGGACAATTTATTTTATAACTATATCCATTGTTTCTTTTGTGTGATTTGGATTCATCCCCTCTACCACACGGAACTCCACTAATCCTACCGACAGAAATGCACGAGGTAGCTAATAACAGACCTCCATCCTATGCTAGCTTGCTACCGATGGCCCGGCAAGCTGTCTAAATCGCCGTGACCCCAACCAACCTCTCTCCTCACTGGACCCTTTTGATCAATCGACAAAGCATGCCTCTCCTTAATGTCAATATGCCTTGTCTATTGCTGTTCTGGTTAGTGTTTATTGGCTTATTTCACTGTAGAGCCTCTAGTCCTGCTCACTATACCTTATCCAACCTATTAGTTCCACCACCCACACATGCGATGACATCTCCTGGTTTCAATTATGTTTCTAGAGACAATATCTCTCTCTTCATCACTCAATACCTAGGTTTACCTCCACTGTATTCACATCCTACCATACCTTTGTCTGTACATTATACATTGAAGCTATTTTATCGCCCCCAGACACCTCCTTTTACTCTCTGTTCCAGATGTTCTAGACGACCAATTCTTATTGCTTTTAGCCGTACCCTTATCCTACTCCTCCTCTGTTCCTCTGGCGATGTAGAGGTGAATCCAGGCCCTGCAGTGCCTAGCTCCACTCCTATTCCCCAGGTGCTCTCTTTTGATGACTTCTGTAACCGTAATAGCCTTGGTTTCATGCATGTTAAAATTAGAAGCCTCCTCCCTAAGTTTGTTCTATTCACTGCTTTAGCACACTCTGCCAACCCGGATGTTCTAGCTGTGTTTGAATCCTGGCTTAGGACGACCACCAAAAATTCTGACATTTTCATCTTAAACTACAACATTTTCAGACAAGATAGAACTGCCAAAGGGGGCGGTGTTGTAATCTACTGCAAAGATAGCCTGCAGAGTTCTGTCCTACTATCCAGGTCTGTACCCAAACAATTTGAACTTCTACTTTTAAAAATCCACCTCTCTAAAAACAAGTCTCTCACCGTTGCCACCTGCTATAGACCACCCTCTGCCCCCAGCTGTGCTCTGGACACCATATGTGAACTGATTAACCCCCATCTATCTTCAGAGCTCGTGCTGCTATGCGACCTAAACTGGAACATGCTTAACACCCCAGCCAACCTACAATCTAAGCTTGATGCCCTCAATCTCACACAAATTATCAATGAACCTACCAGGTACCTCCCCAAAGCCTTAAACACGGGCACCCTCATAGATATCAACCAACTTGCCATCTAAATACACCTCTGCTGTCTTCAACCAAGATCTCAGCGATCACTGCCTCATTGCCTGCATCCGTAATGGGTCAGCGGTCAAACGACCTCCACTCATCACTGTCAAACGCTCCCTGAAATACTTCAGCGAGCAGGCCTTTCTAATCGACCTGGCCGGGTATCCTGGAAGGATATTGATCTCATCCCGTCAGTAGAGGATACCTGGATATTTTTTTAAATGCCTTCTTTACCATCTTAAATAAGCATGCCCCGTTCAAAAAATTTAGAACCAGGAACAGATAAACCTACCATTAAAATTATAGACTGATCATTTCTTTGTCAGTGGGCAAACGTACAAAATCAGCAGGGGATCAAATACCTTTTTCCCTCACTGTATGTGTAGTCTTGATTTTGTGTTTACATGAAATCATGTCTGTGGTGACAATGTTACAAATGCAACAATCCGATGGCCACTAAACAACCAAACAAAGCTGTAATATTGTCGTTCAGTGATTCAACATCATTGGAATGAAGAACTTCAGCACCTGGACAGAGTGGACAGCAGCCTTACATCACTCCGTTCTCAGTGTTAGCCTTTATGTTACTAACCGCCTGTCCTCTCCTCTGGTGTTCAGAGTTTACCCACCTGTGTTTACCACTACAACCCTGCTTATACTTCATCTCTTTAAAAATAAACTGTCCCCAAGTTTTCCTCCAACTGCCAGAGTTAGAGGCCAGATTATGGAGTGAAATCATTATAATACGCTATATGTTTGGTTACGCTTTCTGTCTGCTAGAGGAGAGAAGCTGTGCCTTAGGCCACAAGCACACGCACGCACGCACACACGCACGCACGCACACACACACACACACACACACACACACACACACACACACACACACACACACACACACACACACAGCCTAGAGCGCTCAATGACCTGTGTGTGAGAGAAACTGTGTAAGTGGCTGGTGGTGTTTTCATAGTGTGTTTAGAATAGAAGCAGCAGGGTGTGAGAGATCGGCCAAAGGGCTATCTCACTGAGAAGAAAATAGAAGACTAATTAGGGGGAAATGGATTAATGGCCTTTATGTCACATGTTGAAGTGTGAGTGTCACATAGACACAGTGTTGCAGGTTCAATCTGCTCATACTTTTCCCCCCATATGTATCACTATAAACAAAATAAATCCTCCTCAATGTTTGGAGGCAAGAAAAGACCCCACTAAAAGAAACAATGATATATTTTCTATAAGCTCCTTATTAATCCTTTTAAAAGTATACCTGTGAAATTGTTAAGATGAATCATGATAATATTTTGATATTGATTGAATCAACTGTCCTACTTGTATTAAGTGGTAGTTAACCTGATGGGAGAAATAGGCAGCCACGTGCTGAGACAGAGATGAATGATATCTTATCATACCCCCAGGACACACACATACATAGAGGAAATTAAAAAAGTATGTCACAGAGATAATGCTTAAACATTCACACATCAGTGTTTTTTTGTAACTGAATCAAGATGAGATCAGTAATACATCATCTCTCACAGTCAGTCACACAAAGGCTAAATATGGATCATAACCAGAACTGTGGTTTGGGAGGATCATGGTTTGTGTGTGCGTGTGCAGCTGTACCTTGACTTGGAAGGGAAAATAGAAAACATAGCAGAGTCACAAGAGTATGGCTCTGATTGGTAGTTGGTTTTGGATGGTTGTGGTAGACTTTGCAAAATGGCAAGTTGACTTTAAAGTGTCCAAGGTCGGAGATAATAGAGTTAGTCGAATGGAGAGAGAGGAGTGATCATACCTGCACTTTCCAGTAAGTCACAGAAATGTGCTTCTCCTGCAGAAAGATGTGCCTTCGTGGCAGTTTCGCAAAGAGGACAGAGAGATACTATGTCCTAAGGGATAGCTGTGTGTGTCATTCTTCCCTCAGTAATTATATTCTATGCCTCCCACCATACACCTGATTTATCTACACATATAGATGACCTTTCATTGAATATATGTACTTACAGATAACACAGATAACATAAGGTATGTTCAACCATCAGAAATAAATAAAAATGATTTTTTAAATATAAAAAGTCGTTTTAATAATAGGTTTTCCCGTAGTAGTCTTCAACAGGGTGCTGGTAGTTGGTATGTTCCAATGGTGGATCTTCGAAAGACAGGCCTCTCTGCTGCCTCCTCTGCAAGGGCAGAGCCACAGCAGAGACCGAGTGAGACACAGATATAGAGTAGAGATAGACATAGGAAGAGAGAGAGACCGAGTGAGACACAGATATAGAGATAGACAGAGAGAGAGAGAGAGAGAGAGAGAGAGAGCATACTTAAATTCACACAGGACACCAGATAAGACCGGATAAATAATTACTGGAGGCTGAGACAGGAGGGGTCGGGCGAGACTGTGGCCCCTTCCAAAGATACCCACTTTGCCAAAGCACAGCCCCCACACCTCTAGAGGGATATCTTCAACCACCAACTTACCATCCTGAGGCAAGGCCGAGTATAGCCCACGATGATCACCCCCACGGCACAAACCCAGGGGGGGATGCCAACCCGAACAGGACGATCACGTCAGTGACTCAACCCACTCAAGTGACGCACCCCTCCCAGGGACGGTATGGAAGAGCACCAGTAAGCCAGTGACTCAGCCCCTGTAATAGGGTTTGAGGCAGAGAATCCCAGTGGAGAGAGGGGAACCGGCCAGGCTGAGACAGCAAGGACGGTTCGTTGCTCCAGAGCCTTTCCTTTCACCTTCACGCTCCTGGGCCAGACTACACTCAATCATAGGACCTACTGAAGAGATGAGTCTTCAATAAAGACTTAAAGGTCGAGAACGAGCTCTGCGTCTCTCACATTGATAGGCAGACCATTCCATAAAATTGAGCTCTTTTGGAGAAAGCCCTGCCCCCAGCTGTTTGCTTAGAAATTCTAGTGACAGTAAGGAGGCCTGCGTCTTGTGACCGTAGCGTACGTGTAGGTATCTACTGCTGGACCAATTCGGAGAAATAGGTAGGAGCAAGCCCATGTAATGCTTTGTAGGTTAGCAGTAAAACCTTGAAATCAGCCCTTGCCCTAACAGGAAGCCAGTGTAGAGAGGCTAGCACTGGAGTAATATAATAAAATGTTTTAGAGTAGAGCATTGCAGAAGTCTAACCTTTTTGCAATGTTACGTAGATGGAAAAAAGCTGTACTTGAAACAGTCTTAATATGTTCATCAAAAGATATATCAGGGTCCAGAGTAACGCCGAGGTCCTTCACAGTTTTATTTGAGACGACCATCAAGAATAATTGTCAGATTCAACAGAAGATCTCTATATTTCTTGGGACCTAGAAAGTGGAGGAGTGGGAGGGGGAGAAAACATTTATCCCCTTAAAAGGAAGGATTTCAGAAAGAAACATTTGTCGAAATGCTGAGAAAAAGGTAGTTTCCCAGGCCCAGTCCAAAGCCAAGTTAGCTCTAATAGTAGAAATAGCTGTGTCTTTGCCAGCCATCACCTGGAAAGTTATTCTAATCAACTGCCACCCACAATACCCCAACACACACAGACACGAGCAGAGCCCCTCTCAGAGCTATGTGTATAATGAGACTTTAAAGTGACTGGAAATACTGCCAGCAGTCTAATTTAGTTACAGAGTTAGAGAATGGGACTGTTCTCATGTCAGGTCAAACTCAAGGTTTTCTGAATTTTCCATTTTATCCTCCAAGCTGTTTCTCTGCGAGAGAGGAGAGCAGAAGAGAAGAGAGGAGCAGGACTAGCGTGGCCAAGAGGTTAGTAATTAGCCACCGAGATAATTAGCAAAGTGGAAGAAAGACGTCCTGATGAAATGATAGCTGTGGGACACGACCGCTGTGTAGGCATCTGAGATGTGTGTGTGTTGTAGCATATGGTGTGTGATTTGTCTCTGTGTGCTGCTCTGAGGGTCTGTTGATGAGGGGTGTCTGTTCCATACAAAGACTCATAAAAGCACACACACACAGGGAAAAGCAGATGGAGAGTTGCAATGGGTCGAACAAACTTCAAACTCAACAGACAACCAACCAACAAGCCCATTTTGGGTTGTCCACTGTAATTTGTCTTTTCAATTCCATTTGCTTGGGAAAATAAATAGTAATTAGTTAAATAAATAAAGCAGGTTATTAACAATAAACCAGACAGAGAGAAAAGTGGTATAGTGACTGTGCTGAGTTGAAGAAGATAAAGGTCTAGGATGGATCACCTCATGAATGAAACATAATTTTTACCAAATCGTTAAATTAATTATTAAGGCCTGAGATAATGACTCCTGTGGCGGGCCGGGCGCCGTGCGCGCTAACCAAGGTTGCCAGGTGCACGGTGTTTCCTCCGACACATTGGTGCAGCTGGCTTCCGGGTTGGATGCGCGCTGTGTTAAGAAGCAGTGTGGCTTGGTTGGGTTGTGTATGGCAGGACAGATGACTTTCAAACTTCGTCTCTCCCGAGCCCGTACGGGAGTTGTAGCGATGAGACAAGATAGTAGCGACTAAAACAATTCGATACCACGTAATTGGGGAGAAAAAGGGGTAAAATTCATTTTGAAAAACAAAACAAAAAAATCAGCTTCTGACACACACACACACACACACACACAAACACACACACACACACATAGTACATGCATGAATTACATTTACATTGACATTTTTGTCAATGTCATTTTGTCATACATTCTTAGCCATACAGAGTAAGGACATTTTTCCCAATAAAAGAGCTATCAGAAAAGTCAGAGCCAGCAAGTGGGAAAAGTGCAAGTTCACAAAAGGTGTGGTGAGGAGGGGGTTATGTAACCTTTATTTAACTAGGCAAGTCAGTTAAGAACAAATTATTCTTTATAATCGCAGCTTATGTTTCCTATTTTGTTGCCTTTTAATTAATTAAAATGGATATTTGGGGGGGGGTTGTATCATTTGATTTAAACAACATGCCTACCACTTTGAAGATGCAAAACATTTTTATGATGAAACAAACAAGACATAAGAAAAAAGCATGCATAACTATTCACCCCCCCAAAGGCAATACTTTGTAGAGCCAACTTTTGCAGAAATTACAGTTTCAAGTCTCTTGGAGTATGTCTCTATAAGCTTGACACATCTAGTCACTGGGATTTTTGCCCATTCTTCAAGGCGTAACTGCTCCAGCTCCTTCAAGTTCAATGGGTTCCACTGATGTACAGTAATCTTTAAGTCATACCACATATTCTCAATTGGATTGAGGTCTGGGCTTTGACTAGGCCATTCCAAGACATTTAAATGTTTCCCCTTAAACCACCCGAGTGTTGCTTTAGCAGTATGCTTAGGGTCATTGTCCTGCTGGAAGGTGAACCTCCGTCCCAGTCTCAGATCTCTGGAAGACTGAAACAGGTTTCCCTCAAGAATTTCTCTGTATTTAGTGCCATCCATCATTCCTTCAATTCTGACCAGTGTCCCAGTCCCTGCCGATGAAAAACATCCCCACAGCATGATGCTGCAACCACCACGATGGTCATGAGAGGTTTTGGATTTGCGCCTGACGTCACGTTTTCCTTGATGATCAAAAAGCTACATTTTATTCTCATCTGACCAGAATAACTTCTTCCATATGTTTGGGGAGTCTCCCACACCAAATGTGTTTGCTTATTTTTTTCTTTAACTTCTTGCGTCGAGCAATCCCGGATCCGGGATCCTATTTATAGCCTCAAGCTCATTAGCATAACGCAACGTTAACTATTCATGAAAATCGCAAATGAAATGAAATAAATATATTTGCTCTCAAGCTTAGACTTTTGTTAACAACACTGTCATCTCAGATTTTCAAAATATGCTTTTCAACCATAGCTAAACAAGCATTTGTGTAAGAGTATTGATAGCTAGCATAGCTATAAGCCTAGAATTCAGCCAGCAACATTTTCACAAAAACAAGAAAACCATTCAAATAAAATAATTTACCTTTGAAGAACTTCAGATGTTTTCAATGAGGAGACTCTCAGTTAGATAGCAAATGTTCAGTTTTTCAAAAAATATTATTTGTGTAGGACAAATTGCTCCGTTTTGTTCACGTTTGGCTATGAAAAAAACCTGTATCCAGTTATAGCCTCAAGCTCATTAGCATAACGCAACGTTAGCTATTTATGACAATCGCAAATGAAGTGAAATAAATATGCTATCTCTCAAGCTTAGCCTTTTCTTAACAAAACTGTCATCTCAGATTTTCAAAATATGCTTTTGAACCATAGCAAAACAAGCATTTGTGTAAGAGTATTGATAGCTAGCGTAGCATTTAGCGTAGCATTTAGCGGGCAACATTTGCACAAAAACCAGAAAAGGATTCAAATAAAATAATTTACCTTTAAAGAACTTTGCATGTTTTCAATGAGGAGACTCTCAGTTACATAGCAAATGTTCAGTTTTTCCTGAAAGATTCTTTGTGTAGGAGAAATCGCTCCGTTTTGTACATCACGTTTGGGTACCAAAAAAACCCGAAAATTCAGTCATCAAAACCGCAAACTTTTTTCCAAATTAACTCCATAATATCGACTGAAACACGGCAAACGCTGTTTAGAATCAATCCTCAAGGTGTTTTTCACATATCTCTTCATTGATATATCGTTCGTGGAAGTCTACTTTCTCCTCTGAATCCCTTGGAAAAAGACTTGCAGCTGAAGATGACGCACCAATTTCGACGGAGGACACTGGGCGGACACCTGGCAAATGTAGTCTCTTATGATCAATCTTCCAATGATATGCCTACAAATACGTCACAATGCTGCAGACACCTTGGGGAAACGATAGATCGGGCAGGCTCATTCCTTGCGCATTCACAGCCATATAAGGAGACAATGAAAAACAGAGCCTCAAAAATCCTGCTCACTTCCTGTTTGAAGTTTCATCTTGGTTTCGCCTGTAGCATCAGTTCTGGGGCACTCACAGACAATATCTTTGCAGTTTTGGAAACATCAGATTGTTTTCTTTCCAAATCTGTCAATTATATGCATAGTCGAGCATCTTTTTGTGACAAAATATTGCGCTTAAAACGGGCACGTTTTTTTATCCAATAATGAAATAGCGCCCCCATAGATGTAAGAGGTTAAGTAATGGCTTTTTCTGGCCACTCTTCCATAAAGCCCAGCACTGTGGAGTGTACGGCTTAAAGTGGTCCTATGGACAGATACTCCAATCTCCGCTGTGGAGCTTTGCAGCTCCTTCAGGGTTATCTTTGGTCTCTTTGTTGCCTCTCTGATTAATGCCCTCCTTGCCTGGTTCATGAGTTTTGGTGGGCGGCCCTCTCTTGGCAGGTTTGTTGTGGTGCCATATTCTTTCAATTTTTTAATAATTGATTATGGTGCAGTTTGCTTGGTGGTGCCCCGTGCATAGTGGTGTTGCAGACTCTGGGGCCTTTCAGAACAGGTGTATGCATACTGAGATTATGTGACACTTAGATTGCACACAGGTGGACTTTATTTAACTAATTATGTGACTTCTGAAGGTAATTGGTTGCACCAGATCTTATTTAGGGGCTTCATAGCAAGGGCGGTGAATAGATGCACAAACCACCTTTCTGGGGGGGTTTGTATAATTTTTTAAAACAAGTAATTTCTTTCATTTCACTTCACCAATTTGGACTATTTTGTGTCCATTACATGAAATGCAAATAAAAATATAATAAAATTACAGGTTGTAATGCGACAAAATAGTAAAAACGAGAAAGGGGATGAATACTTTTGCAAGGCACTGTAGAGGAGTTAGGGTGTCTGAAAAGGTGGTTTAATCTGGTGCAGGAGGAACGCTGAGAGAACTCATTCCCCAGATAAAACAGAATACCACAGCAACCTCTGATAATGCAGTCTCTGTATTTCTCTCTCACACAGAGGCATGCACAGGCACACAGACACACCCGTCTGATAATGTCACTTTCACAGACAGATGGCGGAGATGTGAGGAGATACATGTCCATCGCCTACACAGGAAAGAAAGAGAGAATGAAAAAATGCCAAATGGACTAAAAGGAAGACATTCCCGTTCCTCTTGGTTACCTTTCTCTTTTGTATACGTTTCCTGCGGCCTAAAAAAGACAAACACACTCCCTCTATCTCCATCCACAGAGATCATTTACCCCTCCTCTCTCTCCCTCTGCTTCCGTCTCTCTCTCACACACACACTGATTCATGCACGCACACACAGTCAGATAATGAGGATAATGAGAGTAATTCCAGGGTGAAGATGAGTGTGTGTGATGTGTCCGTATTGGTCCAGGCCTAAGATAGGGAAAGAGAGAAGCAAAATAGAAGGAGAGAAATAGAGGCAGAGAGTTAGAGGGGAAAGGAGAGAGAAAGATAGAGAAATAATGGAAGAGAGAGACATAGAGGGAGAGAGAAAAATAAAGAAAGAGAAGTAGAGGGAAAAAGAGAGAGAGCTCATCGGTGGGAGTATAGGAAAAGATGAGGGGTTATAGAGAGAGATGTTCACTGTCAGAACTGATGAAACTCAGAGGTTTAGTCGTGGGAAAGTGTGTGTGTGTAAGTGAGTGTGGGTTGGTTGGTTGTTCTATCCCTGTGGGGACCTTAAAAAAAGAAAAAGTCCCCACGAGGACAGTAAATAAAGAAAATGTCTCCCTCATGGGGACATTTTTCAGGTCCTCATGAGGACAAAAGGACTATTTTAAGCTTTGGTGTTAGGTTAAGTGTTAGGGTTACAATTAGGTTTAGAGTTAGAATTAGGGTTAGGGGTTAGGTTTATGATTAGGAATTAGGGTTAGGGGTTAAGGTTAGAGTTAGACTTAGTGTAAGGATTAAGGTCAGGGGAAATCGGACTTTGAATGGAAATACATTTTATGTCCATGTGTTTGTGTGTGCATTTGTGCAGCCAGATCGCTCAAGATTGACTTCGAAATTTGATGTCTGTCCATGTCCTTAGGAATGTCTTCTTAAACCGGCCTCAACAGCGAGCTCTATTACCTTTGCTAGTGCGTTGTGGACAGGGGTGTAATCCCATGACTCCCTTACATTTTTTATTTTCATCCCGTGACTCCGGATCCAAAGGTCACATGTTCAAATCCAGTGGTAGATACTTGTTTTTAATTGTTTTATTTAAATCCTATCCCAAACTTTAACCCTTAATTTAACCATACAGAAATTAATGCCTAAACTTAATGTTTTAACCCTAATCAAAACATGAACCTTTAACTTTGAAATTTGACTTTGAGAAATGGAATGATACTAAGTAGGAGGAGCAACCCAGGGTGTCAAAAACACTTCAAAAATGTACATATGGAGCAACTTTAAATTTGAATTTTGGAGAAATGTCAGAATCTGAAGTAAAATTGGTAAAACTGTGAGGTCTTGTTGATGTGTGTGTGTCATGGCCCTGGTTCAGCATTGTGTTGATTTTAGCGTCTCTCTCCGCTCATTCCACTATTGCTGTCTTATTGTCAGAATGTCAGCTCAGCCGATTGCTTCATATCATTAACCAATAATATACCAGCAGCATGTTAATGTTTCATGACCAAGGCTTCTGCGGTCAATTACTAATGAATTGTGGACTTGTTGAGTATCAGGAATCAAGGTAAGACCCAAGTGCAGACTGTGTGAAGCAACAATGTTTATTGTAACCACAGGGGCAGGCAAACGACAGGCATGGCTTGATAATCCAGAGTAGGAGCAAAGGTACAGGCCGGCAGGCAGGCTCAGGGTCAGTGACGGGCAGAGTGGCCAGGCGGCCGGGTACAGGGCCAGGACAGGCAAGGGTCAAAAACAAGGAGGTTGAGAAAAAGAGAGGCTGGGAAAAGGCAGGAGCTGACAGGACAAATGCTGGTAAGCTTGACAAACAAGATGAACTGGTAACAGACAAACAGAAAACAGAGGTATAAGTACACAGGTGTTAATGGGGAAGATGGGCGACACCTGGAGGGGGTGGAGACAAGAACAAAGACAGGTGAAACAGATCAGGGCGTGACAGGAGGAGAGGCACAGACTGTTACAGTTCTGTTCTGTGTGTGTGTCTGTTATGTTCTCTCTCTCTCTCTATCTGTGTGAGTGTGTGTGTGTATGTGTGTGGTGGGAAGTAATATTTGACATGCTTATATACAGTATATATGATATTTTAAATACCTCACGTGACTCGTATTAAGAATGTTTATCTGACTCCATAAATATCATTTAAAATATACATGAAAGCATTAGGCAATGAGTTGACATAGACTGGCAAGAATTGGTCTGAGAATGCTATATATTAAAGGAAGATATACAATGAAATTGTACAATGAATGGATTCACATACAAGGCATAATGTAAGGACAGATTCTTAGAGACGAGAAGCAAGTACAGGGAGTGAACATTTAATCAAGTGCCAGGTAGGGGGAGCGGGGGCAGGCGTGACAGTACCCCCCCCCCTTCTAGGTGGCACCAACGTGGCGTCCCACCTGGGTGAGCCTGACGGACCCGCCGAGACATGGGCGTCGGATGATCCAGCTGAAGCATGGGAGCCCGACGAGCCGGCTGAGGTATGGGAGCCTGACAAGCTGGCTGAGGCACAGGAGTTTGACAAGCCGGATGAGGCATTATGTGGGATGTGAGCCTGATGAGCCGGCTGAGGCATAGGAGCCTGACGAGCTGGCTGAGGCATGACGTAGGATGGGAGCCTGATGAGCCGGCTGAAGCATGAGAGCCTGACGAGCATGGGAGCCTGCCGAGCCAACCGAGGCAAAGAAACCTCTCGAGCCAGCTAAGGCGTGGAAACCCGACAAGCCAGCTGAGGCAACCCTGGTTCCTTTGGCGGTGGCACCCGGACCCGACGTCACCTACAAAAACAAAAAACTCTCTGATTCTTCAAATATTGGTGTCAGCATTCTGTAAGGATAGACGCATGGAGACGAGAAGCAAGTACATGTAATAATTAACATACATGAAACAGGACAGGGACAGCATCTGGGCAGGGGAAACAAAACAACATTAATGCTGACACGGGGAAGAAACTGAGGAACAGACAGATATAGAAGGGGCAATCAACAAAGTAATGGAGTCCAGGTGAGTCCGAAGATGCGCTGCTGTGAGTAACGATGGTGACAGGTGTGCGTAATGATGGGCAGCCTGGTGCCCTCGAGCGCCAGGGAGGGGGAGCGGGAGCAGGCGTGACACATAAAGCTTAAGTTACAAGAATTAACAACCATTACAAAGCATACGTCTAGGCATATAGATCCCAAGGTAAACTTAGAAGACAACGCATGAACAAAGAGATGCCTTCTAGGCAATTAGCATTAATCATGCAACCTTCCTCCATGGACTGGATACAGGATAAGAGGGAGAACAAAGGAACTTAATTCCATGTATAACATCTGAGGGTGTAACCCTTAAACCCCAAACCAACCCCCATTCACCAATCAAAACATACAAAGTTGACAGTGTAACCTGATGACCAAGGCCCAATCTACACAGGGTATCTCAGCATTTACAGGCTGTGTGAGGGATGAGACCCATGTAAATAAGACAGAATTCCTGAGAGGACCATAACACTCTATACAGATACAATCATACATCAATATACTGAGGAGAGCATCAGAGTTATCCTCAGTGAACAACTTTCAGATAGATACCAGACATGGATACTATAGTATTACTCTATCATATTCAATAGTCAGTCTCTGGATACTATACCAGAGAGAAACATTTTGACCACTCAGCAAGGCGAAGGGCTGACTAGTCTTTTGGCATTGTCCTCCGTCTTCCAACTCCAGGTGTCAGAGAGCACATAAATTAGGGCAGAACTGACGTGTGTGAGTGAGTGAGTGAGTGAGTGAGTGAGTGAGTGAGTGAGTGAGTGAGACAGAGACAGAGAGAGAGAGAGAGAGAGAGAGAGAGAGAGAGAGAGAGAGAGAGAGAGAGAGAGAGAGAGAGAGAGCAGACGTACACTCTTCAGGTCAGTAGCTGTCCGTTGGAGTGTGTGTCCAGCAATCTGTTGGCCATGCCTCTGTAACCATGATAATTAGAGACCTGCCCCCTGTTGGGAGCTATAAACACACACACACACACGTTACTGACCATATGACAGAGCACTTTCATAGACCGCAATGCAGAATTATGTGTGTGACAACAACTTCTTGTTCTAACTAACTCTCTTGTTTATCTGACTATAATGGCCAGTAGCTTGACCACAGCTAATGTTACCTCACAGTTTTTATGAGTCTACATGTTTACTTCACTGTACTGCCAGTAGCCATATTAACCAAATAGAATGGTTTTAAGTAGCTACCTTGTCTAGGCACACTTCGAAGTACACTCCTTAATGCACTAGCTCCTTCGTGTGAGGGTCCATCCATCACCGGGCTGAGATAGGGCTGAGGACTATGTGTAATGGAGCATGGCTAATGCTATTAGCACTGGGACACAAATGCTCTGTGGGGAATTAAAGACAAGGCGCTCGTTTTGGGGGGGGAACACTATCCCAGAGGACCAACTTTCTGCCGCATGAGCAGACCGGCTCTACCTAGGAGGGGGAAGTGTTACGCTGCAGGATGCCAGCTCTCCTAACACACATACACACACAAAGTATATTTCAAAATGAGGGAAGGGGTCTGCGGGGGTCTCTAGTCCCTTAACAGATCTATATGGAGGAGCTCAAATGCAACGCTGTTGACCAACTCGTCCTCACAACCCCTCAACCCCAGCAGAGAAATATACTGATAGACTATGTTCTCTCTCTCCCTCTTCATCTATCTTCCTCCCTTTCCCTCCCTAACACTCTCTCCCTCTCTTTCTCTGTCCCTATCCCTCCATCCCTCCATCCCTTTTTCTAAGTCTTTCCACTGTGCTGGGGTCTATGGGGAGAAGCAGGGGACAAAGCTGTTGTGCTGTGGGACCCTTATGGGACACAGCAGCTTTCTGGGCTCTCTGCATACATGCATGCCTAGGGGACAAAGAGGCCTTTATTAGGGAGGCCAGCATCTGACACACACACACACACACACACACACTTGCTTACTGGGAGCTAGGGAATACTGGAGCAATGAGGCTGTAGTGTGGGAGAGCTGTGACTGGCACCAGAGCTGTGTGTGTGTGTGTGTGTGTGTGTGTGTGTGTGTGTGTGTGTGTGTGTGTGTGTGTGTGTGTGTGTGTGTGTGTGTGTGTGTGTGTGTGTGTGTGTGTGTGTGTGTGTGTGTGTGTGTGTGTGTGTGTATACCTGAGTTAGAATAATTTACTATCAAGAAAGGTCTGGGAAATGTCTATCTCTAAGGCAGATATTTAATAACTTTGTACAATGTATGATTAAATTATACAAGTTACAAGGCAATACTGACATTAACAATACATTAATAATCTAGGCATGATCAGAGAGGGAGAGAGAGGTCATAGCCTCAAGGGCCATGCCCTAAAGCTCTTGGGAGAGGAGCGAGAATGGGAGAGTGTATCTCACCACAGCAGGTCAGGAACAAAAAGAGAAAAACTCAATGAAGCTAAGACCCTTCTATAACATCTGAGTAGTTTCGATTCAAAATCTGAGTTGTTGACCAATTACTTTAAGTTAACTTCCAATCAGATATCAAACCTACAGGCTGTCATCACAAAAGCAACAACAGGTTCACAGAGGTGTGACAGAATGGTGGATGTGGAGAGCAACACAGGCTGGGCCCGCCACTACATCAGTGCGAGCATGTGTAAGTATGTGTGTGTGTGTGTGTGTGTGTGTGTGTGTGTGTGTGTGTGTGTGTGTGTGTGTGTGTGTGTGTGTGTGTGTGTGTGTGTGTGTGTGTGTGTGTGTGTGTGTGTGTGTACAGTATGTGCTGTATGTTGTTAGGTGGGTTGTCGCCATATGTTGATGCAGAAGTATAGGGAACAGAACACCAGTCTAACACTTTACACCTCCCAGTCATCTTGTCATGCATACAAAACAGACTGCACAGTATACAATAAAGCAGTGATTACATTCCCAATCAAAAATGACTTTGTCTTAAATGCCTCTATACGCTTGGCTAACTTCCCAATACACAGACACAGACCTGTTTACTGAAAGCTCTGGTTCAAATGATCTTGAGGTTTTTGTTTGTACAGCTACGTTGTAAACGTTCATTTATAGGCTAGGATGTAGCAACCTCGTGATTGGTACCGGGGGAATTGGAGTATCATGTAGTAGCATAGACTTATCAATGTCACATTGAGCTGGGTGAATATAATATGAATGACAGTCATCCAATATGCTGTAATAGAAATAAGGCCATGTTCATAAAAAATATTATCATCCTCCCTCATCTTAAATGGCACTGACCGCGCTGATGTGTGTATGTGTGTGTGTGTGTGTGTGTGTGTGTGTGTGTGTGTGTGTGTGCATAGAGTCATTAGAAAGCCAGTATGAAAGTGTGCAGCTCCTCTTGAACATAACGCAAAGGCACTCCCATGCATGCCTGGGCCTGAGAGAGGGCACTGGCCCCACACACGCAGGCACGCAGGCACGCAGACACACACACAGACACACACACACACACACACACACACACACACACACACACACACACACACACACACACACACACACACACACACACACACACACACACACACACACACACACACACACACACACACACATAGGGAGAGAATGTGTTGGTATTCAGAAGAAGGGTGTGACAGAATGGTGGAGGAGGGAAGGAGAGAGAGTATGAGGGATGGGAGAGAGCCCACTATCCAAACAGTGTCCATCCTATAGCCTGTGTAAGGCTGTGTGACTTAGCGCTGTGGAGCTCAGGTAATAGGGCAGGCCAACAGTGTTCCTTGGTTCCCATTGGGAGAGGAAGTGGCTTTCAGCCTTATCTGGTTCTATTCATTTAGAGGTTCAGAAAGTATACCCCCTATGCGTATCATTTCATTTCCCAGGATCTTATTCTCAACCATAGGTAGCAATATTTTTTCTCGGGCCATGCTTAATGAATTTAATCTGATCGTATTAGTCATACTCATACATCCAAAATGTGTCACTATTTGCTTACATGTTGTTTTCACTACAGGGTTGATGATCTCTCGCTGGCTCTTGCTCTGTCTCTTTCTGTTTGCTCGCTGTGTTGGAGATAAACAGATGTTATTTTAGTAAGCGTGTTAAATGGGTGAATGGCCAAGTTTTCATTTTATCCAATAAAAATGTATCCTTGCCAGATCGATTGTTGTTGCTAGGAGACTGAAGCATCCTCTGGCAAGGGCTGCACGCGCTCTGGTACAGATGTATTTGTTCTCTCTCTCTCTCTCTCTCTCTCTCTCTCTCGCACTCTCTCTCGCAGTCTGACTCCACTGAGGAATCAGGAGTAAGAGAAACTCGTCTCAAGTGCTCAAATAGCTGCAAGATTTGCGCACTTCGCATTATAAATAAGGTAAGTCATTAGAATATTTTATCTCTGGACATTGTACTCACAATGTGGCTTTTTTCAAGAACACGTATATAGGCTACGTAGGTAGGAGCTTTTTTGACAGGTAGTTTACAAGCGCACGCGAGGGCAACTTCAATTATGTTGTCAACTGTTGACCTAATGACGTAGTAAAATGGAAATGTTGCTTGCGGTTTGCATTGTATTTACAGACACGTAACCATATCTGCATCCTTCATCATAATGTGATATGATGTGTGAGTGATAGTATTTGATTCATTCCAGCTCAATTCCTTTCAAGACGAGAGAAAAGTAATTGTCAGAGAAACGAAGGTTGAGTTGGAGTTTCAGAATGTCTGTAAAATGGTCATATCGGAGAAAATGAAGGAAAAGTCAGATTTCCATGCGTCGCAGTAGCAGTGTTTTCTGCAGTGTGGATAAGTTATTTTGGCTGTTACATAATTCGTTACAGACACAATGGACCGAGGATTCCACGAAATCGAAGTAGCCTAACAAACGACGGGATAAGTGCTTTCTAACCTCGGTGACACAATATATGGATACAGTAACTGATGAGTTAATACAGGTATGTTTGTGGTTGAAGATTGTATTCCTACAAACTGCGCGCGAACGCATCGATTTACACACCCATCAATCCGCGGTGTGCTCAGCGACTGTGCCCTCCTCGTCCGCAGGTGAGCGCGTGTACTTGTCTTTTCTCCCACGCGGCTCTGGAATTTGATAGCAGGTTGTTTAGGCATGGTGTCGATAAACCCACATCGTGTATGTGACGCTGTACTTATAGTTAAAGGTAGGACAGTTGTCGGTTGCCTATGTTTCTCTTCTGTCTCTCAGGACTCTCCTGACTGGCAGACTAGGCGTTTACGTGTGTGCGTGCGGCCGTGAGGGAGTGAGTGTTTGTGTGTTTCTCTCTCTCTCCTGACTTGTCTATGTGTGTCACTGGGTGTCTCTCCTAAAAGCCTAAAAAGGCTCTTTCACATCACAGAGCTTTACCTGGCTCTCCTGAGTGCATTGCTGTGTGTGTGTGTGTGTGTGTGTGTGTGTGTGTGTGTGTGTGTGTGTACATGCATGCATACATGCTTGTCTGAGAGTGTGTGTGTGTGTTTGGATATGTGCATCTGTATGATACAATCCGTGTGTATGCGATGATACCTCATTTATTCCCCCACTGTCTGTTTAGAATTAAATATGTGTGTTTGTTGTCTGTTGTTTACAGCTTTGCCTCCATCAATCAGTTACTGTTATACATCTATCCGATGAAAAGTAGTAGGCTACTGTAAATATAGCACTATTATATATCAAGCAGCTCACAGTGCATAGGCCTAAATTATTATTGTCAATAGCCTAGCTAATGAGTGATAAGTAATTAAATCTGGAAAACAAACTACACAGCGGGTTGCTTAGAGAAAGAGAGAGAATGATTGTGTGTGTGTGTGTGTGTGTGTGTGTGTGTGTGTGTGTGTGTGTGTGTGTGTGTGTGTGTGTGTGTGTGTGTGTGTGTGTGTGTGTGTGTGTGTGTGTGTGCAGGTGAAGACAAAATATTGCTGTGCATGTGTGTGAATGGAAATGGTCTTGTGGTTTGTATAGGCTATGTGTTGGTGTAGAAATGTGTAGATGATGCGTGTGCGTTCCTGCATGGCCTTCTAGACTCTATTTTTCATGCAGAGCTGTACTCTGTGGGATGAATGCAGTACAGAGCCTCCATCACATCATTAGCAGTTCAACAGCACTCTCTTTACTCAGCACAGGGAAATAAGCCCTCTCAACTGGCTGTTTCTCTCTATGTGTGTGTACGTGTCTGTGTCTGTCTGTGTCTGTGTGTGCATGCGTTTGTCTGTGCGTCCATCTGTTCATCTGTCAGTCCTCACAGACCATCAGTCAGTCTCTTCATGAGGTAGCCAAACATGATAAGAAAGAGGGTTTGGGAATTGACATAAAAAGCATGCGCAAGTTAACACATCACCGGACTGTTGCTGTCTGTCACCTGTAGCACAGATGATGGTGCTTTTGTTGCTTTTTCTATGATTGTGAAAATGTATTCATATGGGGCCCATGTAGTCCAGATGTAGCGATGTTTCAATGAACTGATCTATGAGGATGTTATGTTTGTTGAATGAGTCTGGAAGGCCATTTACAGTAAGCTTTTATTGACTCACAGCTCAGTCTACAATCATGGTAATAACTCTGACTGTTCATAATCTAATGATGTCAGTGATTCATGTACAGGAAGATAACTCATCTGATACAGCTTGTAGGTGCAGTATAGAGTTATGCTTCTCTAGTGTAATGTGTGTGTTTGTATTTGGACAGTGGTGGGGGGGGTCCTGCATTTCTGCTACAGTTGATGTGTCCCTGTAACAATCTCACACCGTTCTGCTCTGTTGAAGTAACAGGAGAGACTACAGACTGCTGCATGTAGCTCATAAACACACACACTCTATCTCTGTGGTGTGAGGTAGTGAAAGGGCAGTGGGATACTGGTGAGTCTGAGAGAGATCAGGTCGGTTAATAAATTATGAGGCTGAGAGAGAGAGAGAGAGGGAGAGGGGGAGAGAGAAAGAGAGAGAGAGGGAGAGAGAGAAAGAGAGAGAGAGAGAGAGAGAGAGAGAAAGAAAGAGAGAGAGAGAGAGGAGGGTGAGAAAGATGCTCTGTGCTCACTGGCTGTACAGGGTCTACTAACTAGAGGGTACCCAACAGGGGAACGAACACACACACACAACAGTGTTAATTTTGACACTCTTTTTTTATATATAGTCTAGTCTTAGTCATTTTGACTAAAATAGTCTTAGTCACATTTTTGTCATTTGAATAACGATTTAGTCTAGTTATTGTTAAATTTCCAAAAACAGTGGGACCATTTTAGTCAATGAAATGAAGTGGGACCAAATCACCATTATGCGAGTCACAAGCAAGTCTCAAGTCACAATGTCCAAGTTTCAAGTCAAGTCCCAAGTAGAATGGGTTGAGTCTTGAATCAAGTTGTGCATTCCAAGATCAAGTCAAGCCCAGTCGAGTCACAAGTTTTTTTCAAGTCAAGTCAAGTAAAAAAACATGACTATGACTTGATAAACTATACATCTTTGTCTATTTATTGAGGCTACCAGACAACCCTTTTCATTATTTTGTCGACAACCCATGTTGATTATGGAATCATTCATTCCAAATGCTAGCTTCATAAGTAAATTATATATTTCAAGCAATTTTGACTTACCAAACGGCAAGTAGGCCTATACTAGTAATTGCTGCTTGATGCCTCATTGCTGGTGAGCTTGCGAAGTAAACGGTTCATATTCTTGATCGCCAAACCATTTTTGGAGCGACAGATGCATATTCATTTATGGCAATCCCGTATCCCTACAATTTGACGTCTGCGCTGCACCCCATCCTATAGATGTACAGCAAATCAGCAATATGTTCACTAGCTGTGGATTTCAAACCTTGCACATGCACGCGTTTACAATCGATGCGCAAATGTAGCCTGTCATTACAGCCATAAAATGGTGATGAATTTTCAAAACGCAAGATACAGAAATAAAATGTGTTTTACACCTGCATTTGGAGCTGAAAGTCATCCTGTTAGCAGTCTATTTCAACTAGGGACATCATGTCACATTGTCACTTCTCTGGAGTCCAGCTCAAGCAGGATCATACGGTTTACATGGGGCGGCAGGGTAGCCTAGTGGTTAGAGCGTTGGACTAGTAGCCGGAATTTTGCAAGTTCTAAACCCCAAGCTGACAAGGTACAAATCTGTCGTTCTGCCCCTGAACAGGCAGTTAACCCACTGTTCCTAGGCCGTCATTGAAAATAAGAATTTGTTCTTAACTGACTTGCCAAGTTAAATAAAGATAAAATTACGTCGGAGATTACAGAATCAGATGGAAAGCATGATCTGTCTAGAGAATTTTTCTTCCTCACAAATATTGCAATTAATTCACTAGAATATGTTACATCTTCAAGTGTTGAAGGTAGTGCGATGTTACATATATCATTATACGTATAGCCAGTACCACGTATATAATTATAACCCTATCTGAAATATGAAAATGATCAATGATGTCACCGGATAGCCTATTGTTGTGGCAAAGATGCGTCCGTAGCAGATTGCTAAACTGTACTTTATATGGATAACATGAACGTAAGTAGGCTACTCTGTTTTTGATAGGCAAAACCGGAGAAAATGTAACAACTTTCCGGTCGCTAATCTGGATATGTGAGCTCGCCTTTGCGCACCAATGCTGATGACTGGCAACTTAGATGTTTTTTAAACAATACTTTGGTGCAATGACATAGGCCTATGTTAGTGACCAGATTGAATAAGCAAAGGTATAAATACAAAATAGAAATGGAAGGCTATATTTTTATTAATTCAGTTTCACACTCCCAAAACGTTCTCTCTGCACTAGTTTACCAGAGCTGTGTTGATTGACAGTTTCCAGGTCCAATCAGAGGTAATTTCATGTCATCAGTCTCAAGTCAAATTCAAGTTCCGAGTCTTTTGGTTCCAAGTCCAAGTTATTTTATTTTCTATCAAGTCGAGTCTCATGTCATCAAATGTGTGACTTGAGTCCGACTCAAATCCAAGTCATGTGCCTCGATTCCACACCTCTGTTAAATGCCCTTTCATTTTAGTCACATCACAATTGTATTGCCTTATTAACCTATAGTAAACATAAATCACCTGACTTCCATGTGACCAAACATGCATAGCCTTGTCCTACCAACATATTTTCTGTGTAACATTCTATTCTCTTCCCAATAGCAGAAATATGACAAACATATTTAAAAATATATAAGAACTATCTGGCCATGTAAATTCCTAACTCATCCTACACAGGTATTGCACATTACATACAAAACAAACAGACATACACAAGCTCAGAGAGAGCGAGAGAGGCACAATCACCAGATGGTGCTGCAAAGTATTGGCAAAGTAGTCTGGGTTGCACCTCCGTCTGTCGGTTGTGTCATTGCCCTTGACGTTCCACAGACCCTGCAGACACATTGATGTAATCGAGTCACTAAAACTTGAGTCCAAATCGAGTCCCAAGTCCCATATGTCCGATTCTGTGTCACCAATGGTCCCTATGGCTGAAGTCCGAGTCCCAGTGCTTGAGTCCTGGTCCAAGTGTTCAAGTCTGAGTCACCAATGGTCCCTATGGCTGAAGTCCGAGTCCCAGTGCTTGAGTCCTGGTCTAAGTGTTCAAGTCTGAGTCACCAATGGTCCCTATGGCTGAAGTCCGAGTCCCAGTGCTTGAGTCCTGGTCCAAGTGTTCAAGTCTGAGTCACCAATGGTCCCTATGGCTGAAGTCCGAGTCCCAGTGCTTGAGTCCTGGTCCAAGTGTTCAAGTCTGAGTCACTGGATCCACATTAACTCAAAATAAAGTTGTTTACCAAGTCAGATATAGTGTAGTGGCAAGAGGAATTTGGTCAATAAATTTCATGAATGAAGCTGACATTATTCCTTATTCAGAGAGGAATTTTTATTCTACATTTACGTAACATTTGTGTAATTTATCTAACGCTCTTTTCCAGAGCGAGGTACAGTTAGTGCATTTATGTTAAGATAGCTACAGTAGGTGAGACAACCACATATCACAGTTGTGCGAAGTACATTTTTCCTCAATAAGGAAAACATTGCGTCCTGCTGAACACGCCCCCAGGTTGTTAGCTATAGCTAGCTAATAAAGTAACATGACTGAACAAGGTGTAGCCTTAACAAATGGCCAAAGGTCTTGTCTGCAAGTAGCCTAGTTTTAGAACAGCCCTCGATATGCTTTATGAATGTAAAATGCAGCCCGCCAATGCACAATAGAAATGCAGTGGGGGAAGCGAGACTACAAATTCAAAGTCAGACTACTTTTCTATAGTCAAGGGAGAGAAAAACATTGATAGACTGTTGTTGAACTAATGAAATAAAATCAAAGTTTATAGGTCGCATATACAGATTTGCAGATGTTACCGCACGTGCAGCAAAATGCTTGTGTTTATAGCTCCAACAGTGTAGTCATACCTAGCAATACAAAACAATACACACAAAATCCCCAACTTTTAAAGAAAGAAAGTAAGAACTATCAGAATGTCAGATAAAGGTATATGGTGTGTATAGACAGTATGAACCGTATTCAAATAGAAAATGTTTGTACACCAGTAGTTATATAGGATGAGCCTTGACTAGAGTACAGTATACACAGTACATGTGAAGTGGGTAAAACAGTATGTAAACATTATTAAAGTGACCAGTGATTCATTGTCTATGTACATAGGGCAGCAGTCTCTAAGGTGCACGGTAGAGTAGTGGGTGGTAGCCGGCTAGTAATAGTAACTAAGTTTCAGGGCAGGGTACTGGGCGGAGATAGAAGCTTTTTTATCAGAGTCTCTGTCCAAACTTTGATGTACCTATACTGTCTCCGCCTTCTAGATGGTAGCGGGGTGAACATGTCGTGGCTCGGGTGGCTGAGGTCCTTGATGATCTTCTTGGCCTTCCTCTGACAGCGGGTGCTGTAGAGGGCAGGCAGTGTGCCCGTTTTGGGCTGACCGCACCACCCTCAGAAAAGCCCTGCGGTTGCCGACTGTGAAATTGCCGTACCAGGCGGTGTTACATCCCCACAGCATGCTCTCAATGGTGCATCTGTAGAAGTTTGTGAGGGTCTTAAGGGCCAAGCCAAATTTCTTCAGCCTTCTGAGTGCCTCTTCAAACTCAGAAGGCTGAAGAAATTTGGGTGGGTGAGGGCCTTGTAACCATTCAGGAAGAGAGAGTAGCAAGGATCGAGAGTCCGTGATGCCCATATAACACAGGAGTTGTGTTGATAGAATTTCGGTAGCATATTCCTCAGATTGACTTTATTAAAGTCCCCAGCTATAATACATTTGGCTTAAGGACATGCGGTGTCCAGGGCAGCAGCTAGCCTAGCAGGTAGCCTTGTGGTTAAGAGCATTGGGCCAGTAACTGAAAGGTCACTGGTTTGAGTCCCTGAGCTGGCAAGTTTGGAAAAAATCTGCAGTTCTGTGTCACATTCTGACCTTTATTTCCTTTGTTTTGTATTTATTTAGTATGGTCAGGGCGTGAGTTGGGGTGGGCAGTCTATGTGTTTTTCTATGTTGGGGTTTTGAGTTCAGCCAAGTATGATTCTCAGAGAGGCAGGTGTCGTTAGTTGTCTCTGATTGAGAATAATACTTAGGTAGCCTGGATTTCACTTTTGAGTGGTGGGTGTTTGTTTCCGTGTGAGTGTTTGTTGCCACGCGGTATTGTTTCGGTTTCAGTCGTTTCACATTTATTGTTTTGTAGTGTTCAGTTTATGTCTTTAAATAAACATTATGGACACTCAGTCAGTGCGGCCAGAGCGTCAGTCAGCCAGGAGATGCCATAGCCGTCAGTCAGCCAGGAGCTGCCAGAGCCGTCAGCCAGCCAGGAGCTGCCAGAGCCGTCAGCCAGCCAGGAGCTGCCAGAGCTGTCAGCCAGCCAGGAGCTGCCAGAGCCATCAGCCAGCCAGGAGCTGCCAGAGCCGCCAGCCAGCCAGGAGCTGCCATAGCCGCCGGAATCGCCCTTCACTCCGGCACTGCCGGAGTTTCCCGCCTGTCCGGCGCTGCCGGAGTCTCCCGCCTGTCCGGCGCTGCCGGAGTCTCCCGTCCATTCGGGACCCATTTCTAGGTTCCCTAGTCCGAGGTCTGCGGGGAGGGTCGCCGCTCGTAAGAGGCCACGGAGGCGGACAATGAGGCAGGGAAAAACTGTGGTGAAGTGGGGTCCACGTCCTGCGCCAGAGCCGCCACAGTGGACAGACGCCCACCCAGACCCTCCCCTATAGGTTCAGGTTTTGTGGCCGGAGTCCGCACCTTTTGGGGGGGGGGAGTACTGTCACGTTCTGATTTTTATTTATTTTGTTTTGTCTTTATTTAGTATGGTCAGGGCATGAGTTGGGGTGGGCAGTCTATGTGTGTTTTTCTATGTTGGGGTTTTGAGTTCAGCCTAGTATGGTTCTCAATCTGAGGCTGGTGTCGTTAGTTGTCTCTGATAGAGAATCATACTTAGGTAGCCTGGGTTTCACTTTTGAGTGGTGGGTGTTTATTTCCGAGTGTTTGTTGCCACATGGTACTGTTTCGATTTCGGTCATTTCACGTTCATTGATTTGTAGTGTTCAGTTTATGTCTTTAAATAAACATTATGGACACTTACCACGCTGCACATTGGTCCTCCGATCCTTCTCGCTACTCCTCCTCAGAAGAGGAGGAAGATTGCCGTTACATTCTGCCCTTGAGCAAGGCAGGTAATCCCTGGCAACTGCTCTCCGGGCACCGTGGACATAGATTAAGGCAGACCTCTGCAACTCTCTGATTCAGAGGGGTTGGGTTAAATGCAGAATACACATTTGAATTGGATGCATTCAGTTTTGCAACTGACTAGGTATCCCCTTTTCTAGTTTTCAAATAGTCCAGTGTAGTTCCTTGGGAGCTGTCACTGTGTCGGTTTGGGGGTGAATATACACGGTTGTGACGATGACCACATAAAATTATCTCTGGAGGTAATGCGGTTGGCATTTGATGGGGAGGTATTCCAAATTGGGAGAACAAAATGTCTTGAGTTCCTGTACATTACCACAATTAAACCATTAGTTGTTAATTATGAAACAAATCCCGGAGAGTTCTTTCTCCTGTTTGCGTGATGGATGGAGAACCCCACTGTCTGAATGGACGGGGGCAATATATCCAGAGAGAGCCATGATTCGATAAAACTGAGTATGTTACACTCCCTAATGTCTCTCTGGAAGGAGGACCTCGCCCTGAGCTCGTTTACTTTATTGTCCAGGGACTGAACGTTAGCGAGTAATATACTTGGAAGCGGTGGATGGTATGCACACTGCCTGAGTCTGACTAGGGCCCCACTTCTTCCTCTTTTCCGGTGTTGGTGCAACCCCCGGGATGAATAGAGGGGGGGAAGTTCAAATGAAAGATCCTGAGAAGTAGAATTTCTGCTCTAATTTCTGGCGATCTAATATCACAAAGTTTTTTTTCCGGCTGTAGGTAGTAGATATATACGAAATGTTCTGAACAAATAATGTTTCTCTCATAATTAATTTTACGGACTCAAAAATATCCCACCATGTCGAACAAACAAATTATATGTCTGCATTTATAAAACTTCCTGTTCCATCACAGCTGTCGTGATGACAAATTTTAGTCACAGAGATACAGTGATTTTATCCCGTTTCATTTGAACATGTTTTTTTTCTGGGTCTATTTAGTCAGTTATAGTCTCGTCAATTGGCACTGAAAAATAGGTGTTTGATGAATATTTTAGTTTTGTTGACAAAATGATGCCTGACACACACACAAACACCCACAAACACAGGCAAACACCCACAAACATAGGCAAACACCCACAAACACAGGCAAACACACACAGCCAGGGGCACTAGCAGGCAACTTGTCTTGGAGATTAGCATGCAGTGATAGCCAACATCATCTCTCCTCTCCTTCCGCCAACCCCCTTTCCTTTCACTCCCGGACTGAACCCATCACCCAGTCAGTTTCCTGACTACGCATCAGGCAAAGTCCTACCACAGAAACAGGGCTTAGTGGTCTACAGATGACCCAGGTTTAAATCTACAGCCTTTGAATTCATCTGATGACATTTTTTCTTACACGAGTATAATGGGATAACTATCTACACGATGGCACCCCCAACTATATAATAGCTCAGTGACTTTCAACGTGGCACCGTCATAGGTTTCCACCAACAAGTCAGTTCATCAAATGTCTGCCCTGCTAGAGCTGCCCCGATCAACTTTAAGTGCTGTTATTGTGAAGTGGAAAGGTCTTGGAGCAACAACTTCTTAGGTAGGCCATACATGTTTACAGAACAGGACCGCTGAAGCGCCTGTACAGTGTAAAAATCGTCTGTCCTCGGTTGCAACACTCACTACCAAGTTCCAAACTGCCTCTGGACGCAACATCAACGCAAAAACTGTTCGTCAGGAGTTTCATGAAATGGGTTTCCATGACCAAACAGCTGCACACAAGCGCACATGCGCGATGCCAAGCATCAGCTGTAGTGGTGTAAAGCTCACCGCCATTGGACTCTGGAGCAATGGAAACATGTTCTCTGGAGTGATGAATCACTCTTCACCATATGGCAGTCCGACGAACAAATCTGGGTTTGGCAGATGCCAGGAGAATGCTACCTGCCCGAATGCATAGTGCCAACTGTAAAGTTTGGTGGAAGAGGAATAATGGTCTGGGGCTGTTTTTCATGTTTTGCGCTTAGCCCCTTAGTCCCAAATGAAGGGAAATCTTAATGCTATAGCATACAATGACATTACAGATTCGATCAAATCAAATTGTATTAGTCACATGTACCGAATACAACAGGTGTAGACTTTACCAACAATGCAGTTTAAAAAAAATACAGATAATAATAAGAAATAAAAGTAACAAGTAATTAAAGAGCTTACAACTTTTTGGGAAGGCCCTTTCCTGTTTCAGCATGTCAATGCCCCTGTGCACAAAGCAAGGTCCATACAGAAATGGTTTGTCGAGATCGCTGTTGAGGAATTTGACTAGCCTGAACAGAGCCCTGACCTCAACCCCATCAAACACCTTTGGGATGAACTGGAATGGCGACTGCGAGCCAGGCCTAATATCCTTGTGGCGGAATGGAAACAAGTCCCTGCAGCAACTTCCAGTGGAATGCCTTCCCAGACGAGTGGAGGCTGTTATAGCAGCAAAGGGGGACCAACTCCATATAACTGCCCATTATATTGGAATGCAATGTCCGTATACTTTTGACCATGATGTGTATCTTGATTCTGAATTGGGCTGTTAAGGACAGCACAAGGCTGGTCTGGACATATAGCTACATTTTAGTCATTTAACAGACACTCTTATCCAAAGCAATTAGGGTGCCAATTAGGGCACATTGACAGATTTTTCAACTTAGTTGTCTCAGGGATTTGAACCAGCGACTTTTAATTTACTGGCCCGATGCTCTTAACCGCTAGTCTAAACTGACTTACTGTGCTTACTGAGCTACTCCTAGAGTCTTTAGACCAAGTGGGATGGGTTGGTGTTGAATCATTTTAGGGGTGTGTGTAGTGTGCTGGTGTGTGTTTAGCTGTACCTCTCTGTCCTATTTATGGATTGACAGTCTTTCCTCCCTAAAACACACTCTGTAAATAATGAATGAACTGTCCATCTCACCCAATACACAGGCAGGAGTATGTCTGGAATACCAAACACACACACACACGCACACGCACACGCACACACACACACACACACACACACACACACACACAAACGTAACCTCAAAAATTATTTGTGCAGGTTTCTATTAAATATACCACATGGTGTGAACTGTTTATGTATCTGCTACCTAGAGAGATGGGGAGAGAGAGAAAGAGAGAGAGAGAGAAAGAGAGAGAGAGAGAGTAAAGTACAGAGGGATGCACACTGAAAGAAAGGGAAACAGAGAAATGGTCTATTAGCTCTCTCACACTGAAAGAAAGGGAAACAGAGAAACGGTCTGTTAGCTCTCTCACACTGAAAGAAAGGGAAACAGAGAAATGGTCTATTAGCTCTCTCACACTGAAAGAAAGGGAAACAGAGAAACGGTCTGTTAGCTCTCTCACACTGAAAGAAAGGGAAACAGAGAAACGGTCTATTAGCTCTCTCACACTGAAAGAAAGGGAAACAGAGAAATGGTCTATTAGCTCTCTCACACTGAAAGAAAGGGAAACAGAGAAATGGTCTATTAGCTCTCTCACACTGAAAGAAAGGGAAACAGAGAAATGGTCTATTAGCTCTCTCACACTGAAAGAAAGGGAAACAGAGAAATGGTCTATTAGCTCTCTCACACTGAAAGAAAGGGAAACAGAGAAATGGTCTGTTAGCTCTCTCACACTGAAAGAAAGGGAAACAGAGAAATGGTCTATTAGCTCTCTCACACTGAAAGAAAGGGAAACAGAGAAATGGTCTGTTAGCTCTCTCACACTGAAAGAAAGGGAAACAGAGAAATGGTCTATTAGCTCTCTCACACTGAAAGAAAGGGAAACAGAGAAATGGTCTATTAGCTCTCTCACACTGAAAGAAAGGGAAACAGAGAAATGGTCTGTTAGCTCTCTCACACTGAAAGATTCGCTCCAATGGTGGTGCTTTTTCACACATAAGTACAGATAAACAAACACACAACACCCACACACAGTGCAGAGTGGGGTGAGTACTGTGGTCCATCGACCCTGCATGTCCTCTCTCTGCAGGGTACGTGTCATCAACGACATCCCTGCCTGTTCGAGAGGGAGGGGAGAGATATGGGAGATGGGAGAGAAAAGCTGGGTTCACATTTTTGGGGGTTCTGTCCAAGCGCTGTATGAAGCTGACTAAATATAACAACATATGACGAAATACATAACTAAATATATTCTGTTATTGTACCAGTGTGTTTTACTCATTGCAAGTAGGTGTGAGCAGAGCACAAATTTGACTAGAATGGAATATCTACTGTCTTGTTTTTGTAATAGAGTCACAACTTGAGGAAAGTAAGGAGGGAAAGAAAGAGCATAGAGATAGAGGGAAGGGAGGAGAATGTGATCTAGAAGGTGATTGACCCGTGTACTGCAACTTCAGGTCATGATTAGTCTCTCTATCAGGATAGAGGTCTGCTACTCGCCATCTTTGCCCTTTACTCTTTTTCTCCTGGCCCAATTTCTGAACCATGTAACGAAGACTAAATGGATGAAGGGCAATACAAATACATCAGTGTGTGTGTCTGTGCATGTGTGTGTGTGTCCGTGTGTGCGTGGCCCTAAACATTGTTTGGTAACCAATTCTCTGTCTAACCCCCCAACTCTCTTCTCGTCCTCTATCTCCCTCTCTCTCTAGGTTACTCTGGGGATGTAGCTATGTATCATGACCCAGCAGCTCTTTGGCTTGTCTGTTTCTTGTCAGGTAAGACACTATTTCGGAGGGAATGTTGAAGTGAGGTATTCAAACACCGTGACCTACATTCTCAATGGAACACAGCACAAGATTAGTCATCAAATACCTGTCATCATAAGCTAGCCAAGTGTTTTAGAGGCTTACTGTATTTTTTTAAATGTGTATATGGATATGTGTTACATGTGATGCATAAATAGCCACAATAACTACACCTAGTTTGCTATAGGCTTAATTAGTTGTAGAGCTGATATGTAGGAGCTAAGTTATCATTAACATGCAGCTGATTCTCTCTAAGAGGTTACCACGCGGTGAATGTTCCTTTTCTGAGGACGCTGAAATGGTAGAGCTGGCTAGCGTAAGATTGCAGTGTGTTTCTGTGTGTGTGTTTCTGTGTGTGTGTGTGTGCATGCTCTTGTGTGTGTGTGTTTCTGTGTGTGTGTGCGTGCGTGCGTGCGCGCGCGCGTGTGTGTTTCTGTGTGTGTGTGTGAGTGTGTGAGTGTGTGTGTGTGTGTGTGTGTGTGTGTGTGTGTGTGTGTGTGTGTGTGTGTGTGTGTGTGAATGCGCGCGCATGTGTAGTATAAGAATGTTTGAAGATATTATTATTTGGCTCATCAGTTGAAAATTGATTTTATGAGCTGCCAATTAGATTACAGCATCCTGTTAAAGAAAGGCCCTGGGTGGAACGGCCGCTATCTGCACCCAAAACACACACACACACACGCACGCGCACACACACACACACACACACACACACACACACACACACACACACACACACACACACACACACACACACACACACACACACACAGACAATATTGCGCAGGGCACTCATCAAAACACAGGCCAACCAAGTTAATTACAGTGTTGTGCTGAAGGGCTGTGACTTACAGAGAGAGATAAAAAGAGACAGAGAGACAGGGCAGAGAGAGATTGAGAGAGAGGGGGAGAGAGAGGAGGGGAGAGATGAATCGAAAGAGGGGGAGAGAGAGAGATGGAAAGAGAGAGAAATGAGGGGTGGGGAGGTCACTCTCAGGACAGTATTTTCATGTTCTTTTTATGAGGTTCTTCTTTTGTAGATTGAGAATTTATCTAGGAATAAATTGTTTATAGTTTGGGTGTTCGATCGATCGTTAAGGTGACTCTGGGCACTTCTTTTTTCCACACGCGGGTGTACACACACACACACACCTTTCCTTGGGGTGTGACGTCAGCTTGAAAGAGCATGGGTGAAACATTTATAAAACAGACCCTAGTGGGGGGTACATTTCTCAAATAGTTGCAGGAGAATCTTATTGACAGCAATGAAAATCCTGGGTTGTTTGGTTGACCCAACTGCTGGATTGTTTGGATGTCCCAACTGCTGGGTTGTTTGGATGTCGCAACTGCTGGGTTGTTTGGATGTCCCAACTGCTGGGTTGTTTGGATGTCCCAACTGCTGGGTTGTTTGGATGTCCCAAGTGCTTTTCCACACGCGGGTGCACACACACACACACCTTTCCTTGGGGTGTGACGTCAGCTTGAAAGAGCATGGGTGAAACATTTATAAAACAGACCCTAGTGGGGGGTACATTTCTCAAATAGTTGCAGGAGAATCTTATTGACAGCAATGAAAATCCTGGGTTGTCTGGTTGACCCAACTGCTGGGTTGTTTGGATGTCCCAACTGCTGGGTTGTTTGGATGTCCCAACTGCTGGGTTGTTTGGATGTCCCAAGTGCTGGGTTGTTTGGATGTCCCAACTGCTGGGTTGTTTGGATGTCCCAACTGCTGGGTTGTTTGGATGTCCCAACTGCTTGGTTGTTTGTTGACCCAACTGCTGGGTTGTTTGGTTGACCCAACTGCTGGGTTGTTTGGTTGACCCAACTGCTGGGTTGTTTGGATGTCCCAACTGCTGGGTTGTTTGGTTGACCCAACTGCTGGGTTGTTTGGTTGACCCAACTGCTGGGTTGTTTGGTTGACCCAACTGCTGGGTTGTTTGGATGTCCCAACTGCTGGGTTGTTTGGATGTCCCAACTGCTGGGTTGTTTGGATGTCCAAAGTGCTGGGTTGTTTGGTTGACCCAACTGCTGGGTTGTTTGGTTGACCCAACTGCTGGGTTGTTTGGTTGACCCAACTGCTGGGTTGTTTGGATGTCCCAACTGCTGGGTTGTTTGGATGACCCAACTGCTGGGTTGCAGGCATTGGGTAACATAGTTGGGTTGTTTTCTTTCACATCTCTTAGATGTTTAGTCCCCCAAAATGGGAGACTTCGAGTGGTTCTGGACTGGTTCGGACTGACATTTTGGTGTACCAAGCGCTCTGTGAATGCTGTAGGGTCCCGGGCATTATAAAGCCTCATCTGTCCGCTCTCCCCTACCACTATCTTAGCAGAGCTGACTTGAAGTGTCAGGTTTCATATCCCACATTTGCATAGGGGGTGACGTGTCACATTTTCTGGCCTATCCAGACAAAGAATCGATTTTCTCTTCGTCTGAGCTAGTGAGCCCAGCCTGGCAAACCATAAATGAACGGTGGCTGTCTAGCGAATCTTGCTGTCACAGTCTCAGATGGATTTAGAGCTCTCAACATGAAACCATTCTATATAATTTCATAGAATTGAAACAAGGCCACTTTTTCTTGGTCAAAGACGGACGAAATCACTTTGTGCTTAAAGTTAAAGTTGTAACAAGTCTGCACACATTTGAATGGTGTCTCTGTGCCGCTCAGTGGTGGTTTAGGAGATAATGATTTGTTGTCAGTTATATGAAATAGTCACTAAGTATGATCATATTTATTTTACAGTAATAAGAAATGTGAAATAATTTAACATTTGATTGTTACTATATTTAGAAAGCATTTCAGTAATTTTAAGCCCTTTTGCCCCACTTTCGTTGAATAGGAAAAAAATCATATATGATTTTTCATATTTTCATATTATTTTGTACTATGTACTTGAGCTTGTGTCCAAAAGTGAGTACACGTCAGCAATTTACGTAAAACAATGACCAGAAAGGTGAGTTCCAGACCTTTCTATGATGATGCAACATTACCACTTCTTGTTAATGGCAATCTGATTCAAAATAATTACGTTTGGATATGTCTATTTAGGCAGAAATCTCATTTTTTAAAGAGCAAAGATGGGTTGTTAATGCTGGGTTATTGGTGCTGGGTAATTGGTGCTGGGTAATTGGTGCTGGGTAATTGGTGCTGGGTAATTGAGATATTACACAGCAGGTCAGATCAGAAGACAGAAGGGCGTAGCTTATTATGGGCAGGGCTTTCAGATATATATATTTTTGGCCATTTGTGAGAGTAAATCTAATCCCTGTTCATCTGTTTCTCTTGCATTGTTATCAAATGTTACTGTTGAACACTGAGAGTTATGAAGCTTCAATTAGCCTTATAGTAGCAAAGCGCATGCCCCACCCACCTGAGGATCTGTCTTTTTCAAATCAAATGTCAAATCAAATCAAATGTTATTTGTCACATGCGCCGAATACCGTGAAATGCTTACTCACAAGCACTTAACCAACAATGCAGTTTTAAGAAAATAGATATTTACTAAATAAACTAAAGTACTTTTTTAAGTAACACAATAAAATAACTATCATTTAGGCTATATACAGGGGGTACCGGTACGGTGTCAGTGTGCACGAGTACAGATTGGTTGAGGTAATTTGTACATGTAGGTAGGGGTAAAGTTACTATGCATAGATAATAAACAGCGAATAGCAACAGTGTAAAAACAAAGGGCGTGTCAATGCAAAATAGTCCGGGTGGCCATTTGACAAATTGTTCAGCAGTCATATGTAGAAAGTATTAAGGAGCCTTTTGGACCTAGACTTGGCGCTCCGGTACCACTTGCCATGCAGTAGCAGAGAGAACAGTCTATGACTTGGGTGACTGGAGTCTTTGAGAATTTATGAGGTCTTCCTCTGACACCACCTGGTTTAGAGGTCCTGGGTGGCAGGAAGCTTGACCTCAGGGATGTACTTGGCCATACGCACTCCCCTCTGTAGCGCCTTATGGTCAGATGTTGCCATACCAGTTGGGGATGCTCTCGATGGTGCAGCTGTAGAACCTTTCGAGGATCTGGGGACCCATGTCAAATCTTTTCAGTCTCCTGAGGGGGAGAAGGTGTTGTCGTGCCCTCTTCACGACTGTCTTGGTGTTTTTAGACCATGATAGTTCGTTGGTGATGTGGACACCAAAGAACTTGAAACTCTCGACCCGCTCCACTACAGCCCCGTCCATGTTAATGGGGGCCTGTTTGGCTTGCCTTTTCCTGTAGTCCACAATCAGCTTCTTTGTCTTGCTCACACTGAGTGAGAGATTGTTGTCCTGGAACCACACTGCCAGGTCTCTGACCTCCTCCCTATAGACTGTCTCATCGTCGGTGATCAGGCCTACCACTGTTGTGTCGACTTAATGATGGTGTTGGGAGTCGTGTTTGGCCATACAGTCATGGGGGAACAGGGAGTACAGGAGGGGACTAAGTACACACCCCTGAGGGGCCCCAGTGTTGAGGATCAGCGTGGCATATGTGTTATTGCCTACCCTTACCACCTGGGGGCTTTGTGGGCACTATGGTTTTGAACGCTGAGGTGTAGTCAATGAACAGCATTCTGACATAGGTGTTCCTTTTGTCCAGGTGGGAAAGGGCATGCGATTGAGATTGTGTCACATGTGGATCTATTTCCTGTGTTTGAGGGGTACAAAATCCACTTGTCACTTAAATATCCCTGGATTTATTGGATTCATTTTACACCTGCGACTCTTTTAGCTTGTGCCTGTCGTTTTTTCCAGTTTAATGTTACGACTGTGGAAATAAAATAAAATAAAATAACATTTTATTGGTCACATTCACGTGTTTAGCAGATGTTATTGCATGTGCAAATGATTGTGCTTCTAGTTCCAACAGTACAGCAATATCTAACAAGTATTATCTAACAATTTCACAACATATACCCAATACACACAAATCTAAGTAAGGAATGGATGAGCAATGTCAGAGTGGCAGACTTAGATACAGTAGAATAGTATAGAAAACAGTATTTATATGAGATGAGTAATGCAAGATATGCAAACATTATTAAAGTGACATAATTAAAGTGCTAGTGTTCCATCACTGTGCTAGTGATGGCTATTTAACAGTCTGATGGCCTTGAGATAGAAGCTGTTTTTCAGTCTCTCGGTCTCCGCTTTGATGCACCTGTACTAACTTCGCTTTCTGGATGATAGCAAGGTGAACAGGCAGTGGCTCGTGTGGTTGTTGTCTTTGATGATCTTTTTGGCCTTCCTGTGACATGGGGTGCTATAGGTCTCCTGGAGGGCAGGTAGTTTGACCCCGGTGATGCGTTGTGCAGACCTCACTATCCTCTGGAGTGCCTTGCGGTTGTGGGTGGTGCATGTTTGTAATGACCTGTCAAACACAAACTGGCTGAAATGTGCTCAATGGAATACGTTGGATTTCCATTGAATCTGTAAGAATGCTAATGCTTCGTCTGGGATTTAACACACCATCTCGACACTCACATGAGAAGAAAGATGACACTATTTTGATTGTTCATTTTTTTTGAGAATTTAAAAAAGTAATAATTGAATACAGATTAAATGTTTAGATAGGTCTAATCGAGAGACAAGTGTGTTGATCTTCTTATCCGAGGGTATCCTGCTATTGACACACTTGTTGAATTATGAAAGAGAACATGACAACAACAGTAATTGAGGCAGTCTAGACAGCGCAAGAGAATGCAGGTAGGGTAGACAGAGCAGGTAGGGTAGACAGAGCAGGAGAATGCGGGTAGGGTAGACAGAGCAGGTAGGGTAGACAGAGCAGGTAGGATAGACAGCGCAGGAGAATGCGGGTAGGGTAGACAGAGCAGGTAGGGTAGACAGAGCAGGTAGGATAGACAGCGCAGGAGAATGCGGGTAGGGTAGACAGAGCAGGTAGGGTAGACAGAGCAGGCAGGGTAGACAGAGCAGGTAGGGTAGACAGAGCAGGTAGGGTTTCACAGAGCAGGTAGTGTAGACAGAGCAGGTAGTGTAGACATAGCAGGAAGGGTAGACATAGCAGGTAGGGTAGACAGAGCAGGTAGTGTAGACATAGCAGGTGGGGTAGACTTAGCAGGTAGGGTAGACAGAACAGGTAGTGTAGACATAGCAGGTAGTGTAGACAGAGCAGGTAGGGTAGACAGAGCAGGTAGTGTAGACAGAGCAGGTAGGGTAGACAGAGCAGGTAGCGTAGACAGAGCAGGTAGGGTAGACAGAGCAGGTAGGTAGACAGAGCAGGTAGGGTAGACAGAGCAGGTAGGGTAGACATAGCAGGTAGTGTAGACAGAGCAGGTAGGGTAGACAGAGCAGGTAGGGTAGACAGAGCAGGTAGGTAGACAGAGCAGGTAGGGTAGACAGAGAAGGTAGGGTAGACATAGCAGGTAGGGTAGACAGAGACAGAGCAGGTAGGATAGACAGAGCAGGTAGGGTAGACAGAGCAGGTAGGGTAGACAGAGCAGGTAGACAGAGCAGGTAGGGTAGACATAGGTAGGGTAGACAGAGACAGAGCAGGTAGGGTTGACAGAGACAGAGCAGGTAGGGTAGACAGAGCAGGTAGGGTAGACAGAGACAGAGCAGGTAGGGTAGACAGAGCAGGTAGGGTAGACAGAGCAGGTAGGGTAGACAGAGAAGGTAGGGTAGACAGAGTCAGTGTTTGGTGGTTGCCATCGCAAATATGTGATTGGAACAGTAGCAACAGAACATATGATTCAACAAACACGTCTAAATAGCATTGTTGTCTGAAAAGCATCTAAACAATGTTTTGTACTGATGGGAAATAAAGGTCTTCACAACTTTATTCCTTAATTTTTACCTTTTATATTAAAAGATAAATGCGAACTTCGTCTTCCAAGCATCACATGGAACACATCCACAGACAAACTTATTCCATAAACTGGTCTAAATAACAGGTTGCCCTAACAAAAAACAAAACATGTTTGTGACCTAACAGCTAGACTTGTTTACAATATACCACATCTCTGGTGAACACAAGGGAGAAATGTCATATTGTTAGAGAAGAGATCGTGTCAGCTAAGCTAACAGCAGCTACATTCTTTATGATGGCAGACATTTTTTTATAAAAAGAAAATGTATAAGCTAAATTAAAATACAGCCCCTGGAAAGGGGAGTCTGAGCTGGCAACCCTGAGTAACAACAGTTACAATCAAGTCAGTCAGTTACAAACAAGTCAGTCGAGTGAACCATTCCTTCACCTCATTGTGTTATAACATCTTTGGTCTGACGGATGTTTACGTGACAACCAGAATGCATTGTATGATGTCAACAATCATAGCGCTACACATACACGACATGATCGCCAGTATGTGGACACCTGCTCGTCGAACATCTCATTCCAAAATCGCGGGCATTAATATGGAGTTGGTCCCCCCTTTGCTTCAATAACAGCCTCCACTCTTTTGGGAAGGCTTTCTACTAGTTGTTGGAACATTGCTGCGGGGAATTGCTTCCATTCAGCAACAAGAGCATTAGTGAGGTCAGGCACTGATGTTGGGCAATTAGGCCTGGCTTGCAGTTGGCATTCCAAATCATCCCAAAGGTTGGAGTTGAGTTGAGGTTGGAGCTGCCTGATGGTGTAGCGTGATTCATCACTCCAGATAACACATTTCCACTGCTCCAGTGTCCATTATGACAAAGGGAAAACAGGTTTTTAGAAATGATAGCAAATTTATAAAAAACAGAAATACCTTATTTACATAAGTATTCAGACCCTTTTGTAAGAGACTCGAAATTGAGCTCAGGTGCATCCTGTTTCCATTGATTCTCCTTGAGATGTTTCTAAAACTTGATAGGAGTCTACCTGTGGTAAATGCAATTGATTGGACATGATTTGGAAAGGCACACAACAAACTGAACAAACAGGGAGAAGGGCCTTGGTCAGGGAGGTGACCAAGAACCCGATGGTCACTCTGACAGAGCCCCATAGTTCCTCTACAGCACTCCACCAATCAGGCCTTAATGGTAGAGTGGCTAGACGGAAGCCACTCCTCCATAAAGCCACATGACAGGCCGCTTGGAGTTTGCCTAAAGGACTCTCAGACCAACAAGATTCTCTGGCCTGATGAAACCAAGATTGAACTATTTGGCCTGGAAACCTGGCACCATCCCTACAGTGAAGCATGGTGGTAGCAGCATCATGCTCTGGGGATGTTTTTCAGAGGCAGGGACTGGCAGACTAGTCAGGATTGAGTGAAAGAGGAGTGTAGACAGAGCAGGTAGGGTAGACAGCGCAGGTAGGGTGGACAGAGCAGGTAGGGTAGACAGAGCAGGTAGGGTAGACATAGCAGGTAGGGTAGACAGAGCAGGTAGTGTAGTCATAGCAGGTCGGGTAGATATAGCAGGTAGGGTAGACAGAGCAGGTATTGTAGACAGAGCAGGTAGGGTAGACATAGCAGGTAGTGTAGACAGAGCAGGTAGGGTAGACAGAGCAGGTAGGGTAGACAGAGCAGGTAGGGTAGACAGAGCAGGTAGGGTAGACAGAGCAGGTAGGGTCAACATAGCAGGTAGTGTAGACAGAGCAGGTAGGGTAGACAGAGCAGGTAAGGTAGACAGAGCAGGTAGGGTAGACATAGCAGGTAGTGTAGACAGAGCAGGTAGGGTAGACAGAGAAAGTAGGGTAGACAGAGCAGGTAGGGTAGACAGAGACAGAGCAGGTAGGGTAGACATAGCAGGTAGTGTAGACAGAGCAGGTAGGGTAGACAGAGCAGGTAGGGTAGACAGAGCAGGTAGGGTAGACAGAGACAGAGCAGGTAGGGTTGACATAGCAGGTAGTGTAGACAGAGCAGGTTGGGTAGACAGAGCAGGTAGGGTAGACAGAGCAGGTAGGGTAGAAAGAGACAGAGCAGGTAGGGTAGACAGAGCAGGTAGGGTCGACAGAGCAGGTAGGGTAGACAGAGCAGGTAGGGTAGACAGAGACAGAGCAGGTAGGGTCGACAGAGCAGGTAGGGTAGACAGAGCAGGTAGGGTAGACAGAGCAGGTAGGGTCGACAGAGCAGGTAGGGTAGACAGAGCAGGTAGGGTAGACAGAGTCAGTGTTTGGTGGTTGCCATCGCAAATATGTGATTGGAACAGTAGCAACAGAACATATGATTCAACAAACACGTCTAAATAGCATTGTTGTCTGAAAAGCATCTAAACAATGTTTTGTACTCATGGGAAATAAAGGTCTTCACAACTTTATTCCTTAATTTTTACCTTTTATATTAAAAGATAAATGCGAACTTCGTCTTCCAAGCATCACATGGAACACATCCACAGTCAAACTTATTCCATAAACTGGTCTAAATAACAGGTTGCCCTGACAAAAAACAAAACATGTTTGTGACCTAACAGCTAGACTTGTTTACAATATACCACATCTCTGGTGAACACAAGGGAGAAATGTCATATTGTTTAGAGAAGAGATCGTGTCAGCTAAGCTAACAGCAGCTACATTCTTTATGATGGCAGACATTTTTTTATAAAAAGAAAATGTATAAGCTAAATTAAAATACAGCCCCTGGAAAGGGGAGTCTGAGCTGGCAACCCTGAGTAACAACAGTTACAATCAAGTCAGTCAGTTACAATCAAGTCAGTCGAGTGAACCATTCCTTCACCTCATTGTGTTATAACATCTTTGGTCTGACGGATGTTTACGTGACAACCAGAATGCATTGTATGATGTCAACAAACATAGCGCTACACATACACGACATGATCACCAGTATGTGGACACCTGCTCGTCAAACATCTCATTCCATTTTCATCAAGGATAACTCTGTACTTTGCTCTGTTCCTCTTTCCCTCAATCCTGACTAGTCTACCTGTCCTGCCTCTGAAAAACATCCCCAGAGCATGATGCTGCCACCACCATGCTTCACTGTAGGGATGGTGCCATATCAAGAAGCTGATTAAACAATATGATCATTACACAGGTGCACCTTGTGCTGGGGACAATAAAAGGCTACTCTGAAATGTGCAGTTTTGTCACACAACACAATGCCACAGATGTCGCAAGTTTTGAGGAAGCGTGCAATTTGCATACTGACTGCCGGAATGTCCACCGGAGCTGTTGCCAGATAATTTAATGTTCATTTCTACGTCGTTTTAGAGAATTTGGCAGTATGTCCAACCGGCCTCACAACCGCAGACCACTTATATGGCGTCGTGTGGGCGGGTTATTTGCTGATGTCAAC
>NC_088233.1:30492576-30497576 GCF_036934945.1 Oncorhynchus masou masou
GGAGATTACATAGGTAGATTGACAGTGAAGGAGATAGGGCTGTCAGGAGATTACATAGGTAGATTGACAGTGAAGGGGATAGGGTCGTCAGGAGATTACATAGGTAGATTGACAGTGAAGGAGATAGGGTTGTCAGGAGATTACATAGGTAGATTGACAGTGAAGGAGATAGGGCTGTCAGGAGATTACATAGGTAGATTGACAGTGAAGGAGATAGGGCTGTCAGGAGATTACATAGGTAGATTGACAGTGAAGGAGATAGGGTTGTCAGGAGATTACATAGGTAGATTGACAGTGAAGGAGATAGGGTTGTCAGGAGATTACATAGGTAGATTGACAGTGAAGGAGATAGGGCTGTCAGGAGATTACATAGGTAGATTGACAGTGAAGGGGATAGGGTTGTCAGGAGATTACATAGGTAGATTGACAGTGAAGGAGATAGGAGTAGACCTAGGTTAGAATATAGAAGAACAGGCATGGAGAACATGAGGGGTTGGTCAGACAGAAACAACAAGATTTGGGTTTAGGGTTAACCCTACAGCATGATACTATGTATTTTACCCTGTTATTCTATGTAGTAGACCTCTTCCTAAATTGTGTTTACTCCCTCTGGTTCCAGTTTAAATAACACATTACCTCCTGTCCAGGTGGGGCGCTCTAACGCTAAGAAGTCATATGAGGCAGTGATCAGGCAGCTCCTCCAGAAGCCCAACGCCCGCGTGGCAGTTCTCTTCCTGAGGAGTGATGACGCTCGAGAACTCCTCTCTGCCGCCGCACGACTCAACACCACCTTCATCTGGGTGGCCAGTGATGGCTGGGGGGCACAGGAAAGCATTGTCAAGGGCAACGAGGCCACGGCCGACGGGGCCATTACCCTGGAACTGGCGGCCAATCCCGTGCCTGCTTTCAACAGCTACTTCCTGTCTCTGCATCCAATCAACAATCGCCGCAACCCCTGGTACCGGGAATTCTGGGAGCAGAAGTTCCAGTGCTCACTTGGCGGAGGAGGAGGTGGGGCAGGAGGAGTAGGGTCAGGGGGGATGGTGTCTCTCTCCCTCCCTCCCTGTGAGAAGGGTGTGTCGGTGGATAGTAGTAACTTTGAGCCGGAGTCCAAAATCATGTTTGTGGTGAATGCGGTATACGCCATGGCCCACGCCCTCCATAAGATGCAGAGAACATTGTGTTCCAACACAACCAAGCTCTGTGACAGCATGAAGGCTCTGGATGGACGCAAACTCTACAGAGACTACCTCCTCAACATCAGCTTCACAGGTCAGTACTGCCTGAAACTACCTAATGATCATCAGCTCACAGGTCAGTACTGAAACGAACTAATGATCATCAGCTTCACAGCTCAGTACTAAAATTACCTAATGATCATCAGGTTCACAGGTCAGTACTGAAACGACCTAATGATCATCAGCTTCACAGGTCAGTACTGAAACTACCTAATGATCATCAGCTTCACAGCTCAGTACTGTCTGAAACTACATACTGATCCTCGGCTTCACTGGTCAGTACTGAAACTACCTACTGATCCTCAGCTTCACTGGTCAGTACTGAAACTACCTACTGATCCTCAGCTTCACTGGTCAGTACTGAAACTACCTACTGATCCTCAGCTTCACTGGTCAGTACTGAAACTACCTACTGATCCTCAGCTTCACTGGTCAGTACTGAAACTACCTACTGATCCTCAGCTTCACTGGTCAGTACTGCCTGAAACTACATACTGATCCTCGGCTTCACTGGTCAGTACTGATACTACATACTGATCCTCCGCTTCACTGGTCAGTACTGAAACTACCTACTGATCCTCAGCTTCACTGGTCAGTACTGAAACTACTTCCTCAACATCAGCTTCACTGGTCAGTACTGATACTACATACTGATCCTCCGCTTCACTGGTCAGTACTGAAACTACTTCCTCAACATCAGCTTCACTGGTCAGTACTGAAACTACATACTGATCCTCCGCTTCACTGGTCAGTACTGAAACTACCTACTGATCCTCAGCTTCACTGGTCAGTACTGAAACTACTTCCTCAACATCAGCTTCACTGGTCAGTACTGATACTACATACTGATCCTCAGCTTCACTGGTCAGTACTGAAACTACATACTGATCCTCAGCTTCACTGGTCAGTACTGAAACTACATACTGATCCTCAGCTTCACTGGTCAGTACTGAAACTACATACTGATCCTCAGCTTCACTGGTCAGTACTGAAACTACCTACTGATCCTCAGCTTCACTGGTCAGTACTGAAACTACCTACTGATCCTCAGCTTCACTGGTCAGTACTGAAACTACTTCCTCAACATCAGCTTCACAGGTCAGTACTGTAGACTACCTACTGATTATCAGCTTCCCAGGTCAATACTGTAGACCTGGGAGAATGGGAGGAGAGGGGTGGATTGAGAGAGGGAGGGAGTTAAAAAGAGAGAGGTAAAGAGGAATTCTCAACATGATGGGTCTTTTTGAGGGGAGGGAGAGATGAAAGGGGAAGAAAGAGAGTATGAGAGAGAGAGAGAGGGGAGAAGGATGCAAGCATAGCAACATGAAACGTGTAAGAACAATTCACCTTAATTTACATGTACGGCCATGCTTGCTAGTTACCATTGGCATTTATTAGCTGTATGTAATTGATATGACAGCACAGAGCAGGTGAGACGAATCACAGCTCAAGTTAATCCAACCCCATATTCTATCATGTCTACTAGTGACTCACCATTTTATAATAGAGACTCCTATGGAAGTAATAATGAGGTTGTGTGTGTGTGTGTGTGTGTGTGTGTGTGTGTGTGTGTGTGTGTGTGTGTGTGTGTGTGTGTGTGTGTGTGTGTGTGTGTGTGTGTGTGTGTGTGTGTGTGTGTGTGTGTGTGTGTGTGTGTGTGTGCGTGTGTGTGTGATAATAGTATTCTATAGCAGGAGAGTGTCACTTAAGACTGGAGAGAAGAAAGAGGGGAAAATAGGATTGGGTTGAGTGGCAGGTGGGGCACAAAGACAGCGGAATAAATACACTGCGGTAGGAAAGACAGACAGACAGGTGCTTATTCCAATGCTAACCATGACCAATAGGGGACATAAAAATACATCAACAAACAGCTCTGCCACTACAGCTTTAGAAAGACCTGGAGATGGAGTCAGAGACAGAGCTAAGTGGGAGGTTTGGGCATATGGTGACTGATAGGTAGACTGAAGTGGGGAGAGGTGGAGAGAAAAGAGAGAAAGATAGCAGTAGTGAGAGGGAGTGAGGTGGAGAGAGAGGGATGGGGGCAGAGAGGTAGAGATGAGTTGCTGGTGGCGTGGGACAGTATGAATCAGCAGAAGAGGATTCTCTTTGAAATTCAACATCTTAATTTCTCAAGCTGCAAATCTAAGGGCTCAGATCATGACTGTCAGAGGGAGAGAGGGTGAGAAGGGGAGATAGAGGAGAGAGGGTGAGAAGGAGAGATAGGGGAGATAGGAGAGAGAAGGAGAGATAGGGGAGAGAGGGAGAGAAGGAGAGATGGGGAGAGAGGGTGAAAAGGAGAGATAGGGGAGAGAGGGTGAGAAGGAGAGATATGGGAGAGAGGGTGAGAAGGGGAGATAGAGGAGAGAGGGTGAGAAGGAGAGATGGGGGAGAGAGGGTGAGAAGGAGAGATATGGGAGAGAGGGTGAGAAGGGTAGATAGAGGAGAGAGGGTGAGAAGGAGAGATAGGGGAGATAGGGGAGAGAAGGAGAGATAGGGGAGAGAGGGTGAAAAGGAGAGATAGGGGAGAGAGGGTGAGAAGGAGAGATAGGGGAGAGAGGGTGAGAAGGAGAGATATGGGAGAGAGGGTGAGAAGGGTAGATAGAGGAGAGAGGGTGAGAAGGAGAGATAGGGGAGATAGGGGAGAGAAGGAGAGATATGGGAGAGAGGGAGAGAAGGAAAGATAGGGGAGAGAGGGTGAAAAGGAGAGATAGGGGAGAGAGGGTGAGAAGGAGAGATATGGGAGAGAGGGTGAGAAGCGGAGACAGAGGAGAGAGGGTGAGAAGGAGAGATGGGGGAGATAGGGAGGAGAAGGAGAGATAGGGGAGAGAGGGTGAAATGGAGAGATAGGGGAGAGAAGGTGAGAAGGAGAGATAGGGGAGAGAAGGTGAGAAGGAGAGAGGGTGAGAAGGAGAGATAGGGGAGAGAGGGTGAGAAGGAGAGATAGAGGAGAGAGGGTGAGAAGGAGACATAGAGGAGAGGCAGAGAGGCAGCCACAGCCTCCAGTGAGCAGGAGAGGAGTGGAGGTGGGAAAGATAAGTCTGAAAGTTAGGGAGGGCTGGAGAGAAAGTGAGAGAGATGGGGGGAGTCTATCTGATCTGCTAACATCCCTGAAGTTGATCAACCCTCTCCTCCCTTCCCTCTCTCTCCCTACCTCCTTTTATTTTGGTTACCATGGCTAGGGGAAGAGATCTCTTTAACTTTGAAAGAGGGGTCTCAAGGGGTTTAACAGGTGTGTGTGTTTGTTTGTGTATGTGTGTCTCAGTCACCAGATCTCAACTCAATTGAGATTCTAGAGGGGTGTCCAAGATAGTGTTTTCTACCACCATCAACAAAACACCAAATGATGGAGTTTCTCATGGAAGAAGGGTGTCATCATCCTTCCAGACACTTGTAGAATCTATGCCCAGGCGCATTGAAGCTGTTCTGGCGGTTCGTGGTGGCCCACGAGTCGCCAGACAATTTAAGTTGGTGTTTTCTTTATTTTGGCAGTTACCTGTATATTACAGTTCAGAATAGACATGTGGTACACTGGTGATGATCAAGGTGAAGAGTATGAGGCTAAAACAGAGCCCTCTCTGTAGCTATGCTGTTGCTATGGTAATGAAGCTGACACTATGGCCAATTGTCAAAGTAATCCTGTAGATGTGAGCTTCTCTCAATGCCAACTGCTGAACACACACACGCATGCACGGATGCACACACACACACAAATACACACACTCACTTATACACACTCAGACATTTGCACAAAATGACAGCTTG